>NC_056737.1:803317275-803354775 GCF_019279795.1 Protopterus annectens | reverse complement strand
ATTATTTACCGTTCTCACAGCTGTATCGCTGTTATCATCCTTTACAGTCAGTCATTTTTATAATTGTTTTGTTTCTGATTCCATTGTAAAGAAGAAATACTTTTTCTTTCAAACTTTCTGCAATTTTCACTTACAAAGACCTTGAAAGTGGCCTAACCCATAATTAACCATGTAGTATTCTAAGACTGTCTTTTCTTCAAAATGGCCTTCATCCCCACCATGTCCATTTGTTCAGCTGATGTCTGACCACCTTAGGATACACTCTAAAGATATTTATTTAATGTACTCATTAAATTTGCTTTGATGGGCACTGTGCCAGAATCCTATTAAAATGTACAATATATATATATATATATATATATATATATATATATATATATAATCACATTTATGGAATAACACGTTTCACCCATTTAGCAACCACTTAAATACTTAAACCTGGGAAACTGCACGGGGGAGGGGGGGTCATTATGACCAAAGGGTCTGACTCAAGACTCTGCAGTGCTCAATTACCCACAGCATTCCCAGAGCAAAATATGGACAAGTTTAATTTGGTTTCCTATTATTTATATTTTTTATTTATTTTATTTTACATTTGTTATCCGGGAAGGTCCGACTGGACACAGGTCCATTTTCAGCGGAGGCCCGGGGAGAAAAGCTCCATGTTACACTATTAGCATTTATGCAGTTCTAAGCAAGTCTTAAGAACAAATTTAGGTGTTACATTATTTAAAGTAGTACAAAAATGAAAATTTACACAGCATATGATGCATCTGTTAGAACTAACAATTAGTAGAAAATTAACAAGATTTTTTTTTTTTTTTTAAGATACATTCTCATTCACAATACATTTATACATTAACATCTGTAGAGACATATACATATATGCTCACATCCACACATCAGGAATATAGGTATGAAGTAAGACCAAGATGAGAATATGAAGTTCTCTGATAAGGTTTATACCTTTCTCAGATACAGATTATAGCCTATATCAGGTATAGATTTTAATAGTGTAGTGTACAGGTGATAGTATGTTTTATCCTGTTGTACTGATGCTGAGTTTGGTTGAATAAGCAAGAATATTAGCAGGGCTATGTAAGGAAAATGTTAGAGAGTAGCAGAATACTTGCAACTGTGCATAGTTATTGTTTACCCTGGGGAGTAGCAAGAGCAGAGCCAATTGTTTGAATAATGGGATTTCAGGAGGTGTTTGAATTGGGTACTAGAAGAAGTGGTAGTTATATGGCTTGGGAGTGAGTTCCAATTTTGGGCTATTGTGCAGGCAAAGAGAAATTTTCCTGATTCATTTTTATGTCTAATTACGTGAATGAGGTTTTGGCTGCTTGATCTTAAGGCTCTAGTGGTGGTGTGGGGCTGAATTAGCAGCTGTAGTGCAGGCGTTTTCTCAGGGTAGTAGTAGAGTTTATGTGCTACTGTGGCTTGATTAAATCATAGTAGCCGAGGAAGCTCCAGCCCCTTGAGTTGCATTAGGGAATGACAATGATGGGACCTATTTGTCTGTAGCAAACTTGGCAATCTTGTTGTAACACGATTCCATTTTGCGAAGTTCAGTAAGGTGAAGATTAGTTAGGATAGGGGAGGCATAAAGAACGATGGCGAGGAGGTGGGTTCTAGCAATAGTAGCTTTGGTCTGTTTAGTCATGAACTTTTTGTTTCTATAGAGGAGTCCTAATTTTCAGTTCACCTTTTTGATGGTTTGTGCTATGTGGATATCAAATTTCAGGTGATTATCAATCTCTACTCCTAGGAGTTTTGTGTTCTTGGTTGGTGTGATTTAAATATTATTTTTGGAGTTTATGATGAGGCTATATCTCAAGTTGTTGTTCATATCCACCAGGCTAACAATACTGAACAAGCTACATGGTTGAGAGTATGTATATTGAAATATAAACAGATGATATTCCATGGCACAGTAAACAGATGTACTGTGCTCAAACAGCTGCTAATATATAGACCTATACATTTTTTTCAAAAAAATAAATAAAATATGACAGTTTGGTAGTATTTAGTTATTAATTCTTCAGCCTCCATAGAATTTGTCCATTTTTCTTATTTTATGCAGTGTTTTTTTCCTTGATTTGGTGGCTCCCTTGTCTACATTTGCCACATTAGTCCATTCATTACCCTAAGAGATGAAAGCTGTATGGCTCATTCATTCCTCCTAGGAGTGGGAACAACAGCTATCTCCTATCAAAGGCTTTTTTTAAAGTTCAAGGCCCAATCTCCCCTGCAAATGCCCAGTATCACCTAGGGTTCAGTATGAGATGGATATTATGGATATCCGTTATCTTTTTTGGAAGTGATGTAACTCCTCATGGCAGCCTTTTTTACCCTCAAAGATAGTACCCCAATGGGATCTCCATACTACACCAGGATCTCTGTGTCAGGACTGAGTACCTGAATATGTGTCTCACCACCTCCACCTGAAGAGAGCTGAAGTGACAAAGCTTCATTATTCCTCTCTTTCCCTATGCCTACTACAGCAAGGGGCAAAATTGCCATTTGAGCTCAGGACATCTGGGTTGTAGTCAGGGCTTTATTCCTTCTCTGTCAATAGAGCTGGATACAGAAGTTGCTTATTTTTAATTAAACAACATATAGCCTAATAATTTATCTTATCAATCAGAAGTGTACTGCAGAGAGACAGGCCATTGTCCAATAAAAAAAATATATGGAATTCTGGTGACCACATTGCCCAGTACTAATGACCCTTCCCTTTTTTATGGATTCATTTGACTAACTACATTCTGTCAATGGAGTTACTTAGTTATCACAGGAAAAGAATTTAATCTGAGTTCCTGATAGATGGTCACTTAAGAGGTCATCGCAGGCAGCAATGCTGAGTCTGACAAATCTCCTTGGTAGCTGCAACCAAAGTCATCAGTATGATTAACTGACATACATGTTGAAAGCGTCTCTCTATGTCTCTCTCTCTCTCTCTCTCACACACACACACACACACACACACACACACACACACACACACACACACATAGCATAATGAGATGTGAAATACCAGTATCCCATTTATCATAGTAGCCACAGTAAGGACTATATGGCTCATATCTATAACACCAAACTAAGTAGTACAGGGGATGCCTTAAAAGTATGTTGGGCATCTTTACTGTAGGATGAGGTGACAGATGTAATACTCTGTGACATGGCCAATGTGACATTGACTATATTTTATACTTATTGGCAACAACAGAGTAGACAAACCGAAAAACAAATAATATTGTATTAAACCTTAAACTCTGTGAATCATCCTGATTACTTTTCTTGTCCACCTTTCTTCCCATGTTAAAGAGCATCATGAAAGAAAGAAATCTCAAAGCTAAACAAAAAAAGCAAAAATAAAATTAAGCGGTTAGAATGTATTCACTTTTTGCAGTTCTTGCACATATTTTATACATCTACATGTCTTTTCTGCTTAAATACACACCTCCATATTTAAACTATGACTTTATGAAGGGCAGCATTTTTAACTTTCTTTAAACACATCCTTAGTGTGATGCATCCAACAAGTGACCTCAGGTTAATAAAAAGTGCATTTCATTAAGGAATTTGCATGCTCTCGTTATGCAGCATATGTCCTTAGATGACACAGTACGAAACGGCAGAAAATAAAGATTTAGATAAAAGATAATGTAGAGAAAAATGACTCTCTCTCTCTTTCTCTCTCTCCCTCTCTCTGTTATAACCAAATATTTATACATTAAAGCAGTTAATATATGATTATAGTTACCTCAGGAATGAACCTCAAGAGTTCACTGTAAACTCATAGTGATCACTTTTAGTGGCTAAAAGATACATTACTGGTTATAAACAAAAGGTAACTTTTTCATTGACATAGTGTTTTAGTGGTTGTGATAAGAAGAAAAAGTCATTGTTCTTTCACTGGTGCTATAAGTGGTGCACAAGATATTTTAGTGACTTTGATAAGAAAGGAGATACATTGCTGTCTAACTGGTGCTATGAGTAGAGCAAAAGAGTTTTTAGTGAATGTATTAAGAAGGAAGGGGCACTGGTGTCTCACAGGTGCTATGACTAGTGCACAAAAGGTCTTAGTAACTTTCATAAGAAAGGAGAGACATTGGTGTCTTACTGATACTATGAGTAGCGCACAAAAGGTTTTAGTGACTTTGTTAAGAAAGGAGAGATATTGGTGTTTCACTGGTGTTATGAGTAGTGCACAAGAGGTTTTAGTGGCTTTCATAAGAAATACTAAAAAACGCCAGCCGAAACTACAACAGAAGTAAAAAAGCACAAAAATAGGCTGGAGTCACTGATGGATGCACAATAAATGATATCTGAAGAAAAGTAACAAACTACTTTATTCAACCGTAAGCTGGTGAAACATTTAGTGCTTTCATCCACATAAGTGGACTTCTTCAGAATGCTTTTTTACTGGCTGACAAAACTTTTTTTAAAAACTTTTTGGTGTCAATCCCGCCTCCAAGTCATAATAGCTTAAAGCAACATTGTTCCAAAAGGTTACAATATATACAATGCAAATTTTAAAATCAACCACATATAAGACTGTCAGAAACAATATAAAACAAAATACTTTAAACAAAACTAAACAAACCTAACGATCCAACATAGATATCATAAAAACGTTTGATGTTATGTCTATATATCATGATACTAACCTAATAAACATTTTCTTTAGAAAATGTATTTATGACCATTTAGAAACTTTCAGTTTTTTCAATGTAAAAAGCTGAACATGAAACACATTTAGCCAGATATATAATATTTTTTGTATTACAGTTGCCCCGTTTAAATTTAATAACCATCCTATTAACATTGTCTAAGGTAATATTGTCCATTTGTAATATTGCATGATATTGATTACATGAACCACATTTTTTTGTACTACCATAAATGCTAACATCACGGGAAGTATGAAATGTTTGCTCCACTTTCTTTTTTATATTAGCACCTGTTTTGTATACAAATAACGGGGAAGTCCCTACCATGTTACTTACTTCATCCTCTATAAGTAACAAATTCCAATTGTTTCTAATAATTTTTTTTTTCTAATAATTTTTTTTCTAATAATTTTTTTAATAAATTCTACATATGGTGTATTAAGACCAATGACATGAATAATGCTTTAAGCAGACACATTTTTGAATATGGAGAAAAGCGTGTGTTTAAATTTGCTATTATAGACCAAGTGAAAACGGAACCTATAGGTGGAAGTTACAAAGCCATATTAAGTAAAAAAGAAGTTATATGGCAAATTTTCACGGATGCTGGAAGAAAACGAGGATTGAATGACTATTTTACTATTAAACCTATATTGGAATTACGTTAGTATACGTTGTATGAAAACATATCATGTGATGTCATCTTGTTCATAATTGCTTATTAGATTGCTTTTTAAACAGTAACAGGATATACTTATTGAAGAATTGTTACGGGATTTTATCATATTTTTACTTCATCAAGGGTTATTATTTCCACGCCTACGGAATTTTATAGCATGTTTATAGTCACTTTTATAGTTAATTTTAACATAAAAATTTTTATTAGGTTAGTAACATGATATATATAGACATAACATCAAACGTTTTTATGATGTCTATGTTGGATCATTAGGTCTGTTTAGTTTCGTTTAAAGTATTTTGTTTTATGTGGTTTCTGACAGTCTTATATGTGGTTGATTTTAAAATTTGCATTGTATATATTGCAACCTTTTGGAATAATGTTGCTTTAAGCTATTATGACTTGGAGGCGGGATTGGCATCAAAAAGTTTTTAAAAAAAGTTTTGTCAGCCAGTAAAAAGGCATTCTGAAGAAGTCCACTTATGTGGATGAAAGCGCTAAATGTTTCACCAGCTTACGGTCGAATATAGTTTGTTACTTTTCTTCGGATATCATTTATTGTGCATCCATCAGTGACTCCAGCCTATTTTTGTGCTTTTTTACTTCTGCTTTCATAAGAAAAGAGAGACACTGTTGTCTTATTGATACTATGAGTAGTGCACAAAAGGTTTTAGTGCCTTTGTTAAGAAAGGAGAGACACTGGAGTCTTACTGGTGCTATGAGTAGGGCACAAAAGGTTTTAGTGGCTTTCATAAGAAAGGAGAAACACTGGTGTCTTACTGGTACTATGAGTAGTGCACAAGAGGTTTTAGTAACTTTCAGAAGAAACCTTAAGAGAAAAACATTTTCTGATCCCTTCTTTCCTTCATTAGCATTATTCATTAGCACCCATGCCCTGTCCATGCTGTGTTTACCAGCTGTCTCCTTACTCCCCCCAGACCTTTTCTGGTACCGCCGGGGCTAGTCAAGGAACCTTAGCCAACTCTGGGCTAGGCGCATATTTGCATCTGTCCAGGGGAGTTTTACTATGACCTACTCACCCCCCCTCCCCTTGCAGACCTAATGATATGCTGGAGGGGTGGGTGTTCAATGGAAACATGTTGCATACTGCTCTGTAGCAGCTCGGCCATGTCTCCAGCCTTATTCCCCTCTTCTAGGCACCACTAACCAGTGTGCCTTCCCCAGCCTTCAGCAGAGGTCAACACAGGAAACACGCAGAGGTCTAACCACCTACCCACCCCAGGATGGTAACAGTCATCACTCTCTTCCTCTCTGTCAGTCACCTGATCCCCTGCTCGAACCCGGGTCAGCTATGTCTTAGTCAGGACTTTATTCCTGTATGCCACTGGAGCAGAGTAAAACATTTTTGCTGACTTTTAATAACAAATGATAAATATTTTATGGTAATAGAACAAACTAACTCATTGGGTCATCACAAAAGTCTACATCAAAAAAGATAGTATTTAGGGATATGTAATAACTGAGGAAACACAATTTTATTTTTATTTATTTATTTTACATTTGTTAACCGGGAGAGTCCGACTGGATACATGTCCATTTTCAGCGGAGGCCCGGGGAGAAAAGCTCCAAGTACATAACAGACATATGAACATTGTTAATGCAAAAAAAGGAAGATAGTTGAGTTCTAAATACAATATAAAGATACATCACATCTTGGGAAAAAAAAAACAACAGCAGCAAATAAAAAAAAACATAGGTCAGTTACAAAGTAGTAGCCTTGTTAAAAGCGTTAAGGATAGTGAGGTAAGAGAAGGGTAAATGATAGTGGTTAATCAGGTTTGGAACAGGGACATTGCCAGAGAGTATTGGGATGGGGTTTAAGCTTTTTTGACTTGTAGGAGTGAGGGTTCCGAGGTGAGCATGGTCGGTAGGGAGTTCCACATTTTACCAACAAAGTTTGAGAATAGAGAATCCCCAGCAGAATTATTGGCTTTGGTAGTTTGAGCTAAGATCTTATTGGAGGGCGTAAAGATTGCAGGTTAATATAGGGGTGAATGATGTTTTTCAGAGCTGGTGTTTTCTCTGGGTGATACAGTATCTGGTGAGCCATTTTGAGTTGGTTGAAATGGAGTTGGCTGGAAAACTCTAACCACCCTAGTTGCTTCAAGTTAGTGCAGTGGTGCGTTCTAAAGGTGGAATTTGTGGCAAATCTAGCTATGTGATTGTAACAAGAAGCAAGTTTGTTAAGGGTTGTCTTGTTTAGGTTTGTAAAGAGGGCGGCATAGAAAAGAGTTGATAGTAGGTGTGTGCTGGCAATTGTAATTTTAGCGTGAGGAGTGAGAAAGTGTTTTACTTTATAGAGAGAGCCAAGCTTTTATTGACGGTTTTGATGGTAAGATTGAAATGGGTGTCAAATTTAAGGGAGTTATCAATGGTAACACCTAATAGCTTTGTGTGAGCTTCTGGTGATATAGTGATTCCATTGGAGGATGTAATAGAGAAGGTGGGGGGAAGAGTCTTGTTAGTGGGTGAGAAAGTAAGTAGTTTTGTTTTGTTGGGGTTGAGAACTAGTTGTCGACTTGAGAACCATTTTTCTATTAGGTTGAAGGTGTCTTGGGTTGAAGCAGTGAGGTCTGCCAGGTTGGAGGCAGTGCTGATGATAGTCGAATCATCTGCATATTGAATGCATGTGGCTGCTGGCACAGTATATAAACCTGATACCCAGTAAAATACTCAGAAAGGTAAACAATTTTGTATCATTGTAATAATAAAAATCTTAGTCCGCAGCTCTGACACATAAAATGTACATATCATAGTAAATATAAACCCAAGTGAAGATTTAAAAATAAAGCATTGAGAAAATACAAACATGTTTCTAAAACAGAAATTGAATTGTCAGAGTTTTCGGTATTTAATGACAAAAGAAAATAGTTCTTTATTCTGGTGAATAATCAAAAAAATCTAAATCAAGAAACCAACAAATAGCATCAGTTACATCTGCTTGAAAATGTCTTAGTCATTGTTTTCAAAGAAATATTTGCAAGCCACAACAGTTAAACATAAAATATATAATGGAGAGAGGTTGTCAGCACTGGATCAAATTGTGGTTACAGAGTGCTTACAGGAAGAATTATCATTATTTGGGGTGAAAGAGCATGATCGGATTTGTGTGGGAGGAAACAGTTACAGAAGTTGCACTAAGCTGCCTGTTAGAACATTGGTAGCACTGAGTTTTCATAAAAAGTGATCAAGACTGTAGTATAAAATGTAACTGAGCTTGAAGCCTGAACACTGTGTGCAAGTGATGAAGTGCACCTTATGAGCATGACTGGTCTTTCTCACTACAGTACAATATTAAAAGACTTGATGAGGTGATAGCAGGGATTATTTATTTTTTTATTTCCTAAAAGGTTTACCATTTTTATTTACAATTTGCAGAAGAAACATTGCATAAACACTTGAAAAGAAATATGAATGACGTGATTTAATGTTATATTATTCAGGTTTCATACGCTGGTAATCAGCGTTTTATTAATATTTCCTTTCCAGACAGTACAGTCACATTTCATATTGCTTCATAATTAAGGTTATTTTGAACAACTTGTTCAAAACTGACTTTATGGTTTGAATGTAAACTATAGTTTGTGACAATGCACTACAAATGCCACTAGCAGTAAAGCGACAAGCAAGTAAGTTTAAAATCTTGGGATGAATTCAATGAGGAAAAATATGTAGTTAGGAAAAAACAAATGTGCATTGTTAGCCTATTTGTATCAGCACAGTTCAGGCAGAATGCTATTGCCTAGTTCCAGTTTTACCATGCAGCAAGATGGAAGTATCCCAGGCTTGTTGCAGACAGACTCTATATTGCTATACTAGTGCTATACATGTGTTAGTGCTCTGATGGTCCCTGAGCATGGGTAAGGAGGAATAATACTTCTTTGGATCTAGAAGAGATCTCTTTGGAAAAATAGTTGAGACAGACAGCATGATATCTGTACTACTACTGAGACAGGATGGTCACATTATAAGGAATTAGTAACAAAAGTGCCCAAATCCCTAAACAGTGTTTGATAGGAGGTGTAGATCACTTCTATGGTAAGATGTGGAAATATTTTGTATACCAAAATTAATTATACCACATTTTTGCATATTTAGCTTGAGACCATTTTCCTTGCACCAGTTGTTAGGATAGACTAACCCATTTTGAAGCAAACGTGAGTCAGAGGAGGAATGAATAATAACATCCAATTTGCAGTGTTCCTCAGACTCAGACAAACATAGATCAGTAGTCTTGGCTTGAAAGTCCGAGAAATACATGCCAAATAGGAGAGGGCCCTACACTGACCTTTGCAGTGTGCTGGTGATATTTGTGACTCTAATCACAGGAGCTCTATCAGACATACAGCATATCTACAATATAACATACGGATTTATACTTCAATTTACAACTCTGTCAGTATGGCCTTGGCCAGGTCCTGATATACTGTATGCATTACATAAGTACTATCTATTGCTTTGGTGACTTTTTAAAATAAATTAATAGGGATAAGAGACAGGCCTTGCCTCTGACAAAGCTCTAGTGATCAAAGTCCAGAGTTAAGAAATTTTCAGTACCCACATTAATGAGGTCTGATATAATAATTTCCATAGCATTACGTATAAAACTAGTGATACCAAGGTGTCTATAATAATCAAGCTCATTGGCTAGGCCTCTTTTATATAATGGCATTACAGTGCAAAATTTAGTTAGGTCATCAAGTAATTGAAGAGAGTTTACTTTAAAGAAGTCCCTGAGGACAGATGTGTTTGGAGGGGAAGTACCACCAGTCTTAAAGGAAAGATTACTGATTTGTTGTCTGATTTAACAAGAGAAGACGACACCAAAAGAAGTATGCATGAAGGGGGCTATATTTATGAGGACAATGTAAAGGGTATTTGGCCCACTAGAAGGATAGCTAACTATTTGTATAAAGGAGTTAGCATTTATAATGTTAAGAAAGCACTGACCATTGGTGGTGTAGGTCAGACAGTTTATTAACAAACAGATGAATTCCTTTAAACAAAGGTGTTAGGATAAATGGAAATTTTAATTAAAGTGACAAGATAGCTATCATGATCAGTAGTGGAAATAGATGGTGTTTAATAGGTAGCTATGAAATGACAGCTAATCTTACTTAATGTGATTTGGACATATAAAAGTTGAAATCTGGGTTCCTCAGGAATTAGTCATTAAATTTTATCTTTGACAAATACTGATATACCCCTACTTTTGACAGTAATTAAGAAGACATGATAAATGCTAAACCCAGAAATAAAACCTGTGCTTGTTTGTTCTCTGAACTACACATATATGGATACATTCAAGTTCCAGCAGAGACTCACATTCAGGCATTTTTAAAGACTCCTGGCATTGAGTAGAGCCACCTTAATGTGCTCCAAATTAGGCTTTATTAATTTAGAATGAACAGCAGATGCACTCTTTTTTAAAAAGCACTATAGGAGCAGCCAAGATTTTAGCCAAAATGTAAACATCATGGTAATAGAGGTGCAGATCATCACTGGCAAAGCAGGAAGGCTTGTCAGCCATCTTGCCCAAAGCTGATACATACTGGATCCCACTAGAATGAGCTTAGCTACATATGTCCAACTATTAAAGCCAATTACTTTTAAAACTCAGCATCATTCTGGATAATGTTAAAATACCATTAAAGAACAATGTCTTCCCTGCCTTGGACACACGTAGCAAGATCAGTCCATCTTTCTGCATGTCCCTCTGGGTACAGTACTTAAGCTCACTGACCTCCATGTAGGCCACTACCAGGTCATACCTGTTCTTGTTAGGATGGCATGATCTAAAATTCCTAATTATATTCTGTAATCCTAGCTGTAGAAAGACAGCTAATCATTACCTTATTCTTTTTCAGTCAGGTGAGGGTTTTGTCTATGTACCTGACAATAGAATCACTCATTCCTAAAACATTACCATGGTGGGATGCAGTCTCAGTCGGCCTTAAGAGAATGGAGTTGCACCCTTCTGACTCTTAAAGGTATGTATACTAGTTACGGGGCATGCAGGGTGAAGGTGGAGATGTTGCTGTGAGAACCAGGGACTGACATTTATTAGTCTTTAGTCTGGGAGGCTTACACAGTGTTCTCTTAACACCTCACTGTAAACTAGTGTAGTGAAGTTATTCTGTTCTGTAGGTGTGCATGTGTGTATATGTGTGTGTGTGTGTGTGTGTGTGTGTGTGTGTGTGTGTGTGTGTGTGTGTGTGTGTGTGTGTGTGTGTGTGTGAGAGAGAGAGAGACAGTATGCTGTGATGTGCATACCAAATAGGGTATTGAGGTAAGATGGTAGCCTCCAACTTCAATAAATACTTAACACTTTTCACATACTAAATCATTATGAGATAGCAATAAATGCTTTTTTGTAAGCATGAGGCAGTTTCCATGATGCCTCAAACTACCTTGTGTTATCAGACTGCTGAGGAGACAAGAGATGATAGAGATTCTATACTACCCAGTTCATTCAAAGAAGTATGAGAAACCAGGCTATTTTAATAACCTATACCTGGTAACTGACAAAAGGTCATAATGGATAGAGTAGAAAACTGTGATAATATGGGATATGACTAAATGATACACAAATATGAGATGTGATTCTGAATACAATAACTAGTCGACTCTGAACACAATAAGTAGTAAAGGCACCAATGCCAAAGATGGCTCTGATCTTCCTGCTCACTTGGCTAACTAACTCTACTCAAATAACTTCTCTCCAGCTCTTACAGCCACTTTGCTTCCCAGTCTTTTTGTACCTTGTTGCTTCTCCTCACACTGCACTTATTTCCTAAACTCTTACTTTTCTTCCTCCTCTCACACCCCACCACTAACCTACAATTCTTCCTCTGTCCATTTATCTTCCTGCTCTTTTCTATAACTTCTTTCATATCTGTCTTGTCATTCTTTAAGCTGCATTCTACTTGCCTGCTTGTAAATTATTACTAAACTCAAAAACACCCAAGTTTGATTTTTTTTCCTGGCAGCCGTCATGCTATAAAAACATTAATTGTTACTGTATGTTATTTCTCTATTCAATAATTATCCAATTTGTTAATTTCTCTCTTTTTTGTGTTAAAATGTTATGTTCAGGTAAGAAATATTTTAAATATTTAAAAATCATATAAATAAGCTCATGTATAAATGTTTTTACCCTGCAATTATAAAAGTACATGATGTAGAACTTAAATGTGGAGCTTTTTTTGCCGGACCTCTGCTGAAAATGGGTTTTGCCTAGTCAGACTTTTCCCGAGCAACAAAGACAAATAAATAAATAATAAATAATAATAATAGTTGTAGTTATTTGCAAGTATAAAAAATGCAAATGTAACAGCAGTATATAGCAACAGTAATTGGTAGCAAGTGTCAAAATAAAAGCAAATAGTATAATACAATAGTTTCATGTGCAATAGATGAAAGCAATACCTTAAATTTTCATAATAGTGGAACAATCAATACAAACTGCAATGTAAGAAAAGCAATGATCAGAGGTGTGATTGATTGAGTGTGATCAGTAGCTTAAATAACAGGTTAATCAGGTGTCTGCCTAACTAGTAGCAGCAATAACCAACAAATAGGCTACCCTAATAGCTCTAGAACAGTAGCTACTAAGTGCAGCAACTATAAAGAAAATTGTTTCCCTGTTACTGCATTGTAACTATCGTCAAGAACAGCAAAGGTATATCAGATGGTACAATTGAAAAGTCTGTGGAGCAGTGCCATAGAGCAGTAGCTTTAAGTGTTTTAATAGTGAAGTAATCAATAACAGTCAATAACAAGCATCAATGAAACAACACTAGTGATCAAAACAAACAATCAATAACCAAGATAATAAGTTAATCTGGTCTCTAACTGGTATCAGTAATCGGCAACAGTGCAAAATTACCTGAAATAGTATTACCAACAGTGCAAGATTCCTTTAAATATTACTAGTGACTGAAATCAATGAAGTGACACAAGGTGGAATAGTGCAATATTACTTAAATGTAATAACAGTATAGATAGAATGACAGTGATAATGTCAGTGCAATATTACTTACATGTAATAACAGTATAGATAGCAGAATGACAGTGATAATGTCAGTGATGCTAATTGATGAAGTCCAGTCACGAAGTTAATGTCAATTAGCAGGCAGCAATTTTTGTTGCATACTTGCTTACTGACTCACAGCTAATATTAAATGCCAATAAAACAAAATTACTACTATTTTGGCTTGGTGACATTAATGTTGAACCGTAGCTAGTTTGGCAACTTGGACTATGCTTCCATCTGATACCTCCCACACACACAACTTTAGTCAGAAGCAAGGAGCAAAAAAAAAAAAAAAAAGTCTAAAGTATTTCAGTGTTTGAAAAGGAAAACAAAGGAAAGCAGAAATACAGGCCATGTAAAAGCAGCTAGGATTCCATATCACTTAAATTTCTTACAACTCATCTACTGCTGTCTTCCACATTCTCCAGACAACTTGCATTGGTGATCATGTTTTTATTATATAAATAAGCACTGTAAGTGCTCACTAACTGATAGCATTATTACCTACCCACTCAAAACTCGGGCAGTAACTGCTTTAAACTGAAGTGCATGCACAATTTCTTGTGTATATTAACTGGGAAGTAGTGGTTGAATAAGCATTGGGGTTACAAAAGAAATCAAGCCTCATTAAATGTTTTTGCAATGCTACTTAATAATAAATTATCCAGTTTTGCACCCCTCTGTAAGCTGGCACCCAGAGTGCCTGCCCCCTTTGCTCTGCCCTCCCTATGGCTGGGCAATACCATAGTATCGTACAACACAAGAACAGAACAAGTCATGCACGCCAAACTCCTGATTGTTATCCTAAACCATAAACTGTTCAACAGTCATAAACTGTCACCTCAAAAAAAAAAAAAAAAGATATGCTGTATAAATCTAAACAGTACTTAACCAAGTCAGCAGCACTGAATACAACACAGACATTACTTTTTCCAACCCTATTAGAGTCCTCTTCTATTCATATTCATATACCAAAAACTTTTAGTTATGTACTCACCATAACTTCAGATGTTTGGGATCCATCTCGCCTACATTCTGACTGATGGGTTCGGAGCCGATCCCTCGGCACCGACTCGGCACGCTTATGCCAAAGAGCGAAGTCTCTTATTGGCTGAGCTTACTATATCCCAGGATGCACCACTACCAGTCCCCCAGATCTAGTTTGTCCGCATACATGCACACATGCACGCACTGCTTATATAACATCGTCAGATGAAAACAAGATAAAACAGTAGAACTCAAAACCGTTCAATCTCTTCTGATCTCCAAGGCCGGGGGAAGGAGGGTGGGTATTAGGAATGTGAGATGGATCCCAAACATCTGAAGTTATGGTGAGTACATAACTAAAAGATGTTATGTGATCCTATCTCGCCTACATTCTGACTGATGGGACAGCGTCCCTAGCACCTGAATCCTGGGTGGCGCACTGGAAAACACTCCTGAGTACCGTGGAACCAAATGATGCTCGCCCTTTAGATGCCACATCCAATTTATAGTGGGAAATGAAAGTGTGCGGGTTGGACCAAGTAGCCGCAGCACAAATCTCAGAAACAGCGAGCTTGGAATGAAAGGCGATAGAAGTAGCCATAGCTCTGGTAGAGTGAGCTTTGATAGATGTTGTAAGTTGCTTATTTGAAGAGGAATAAGCCTGAGTTATACAATCTCTAATCCATTTGGAGATAGTAGCTTTTGTGATGGTTTTACCCAATTTATTGTCTGAAAAGGACACAAACAACTGGTCTGATTTACGAATTTGCTGAGTTCTGTCTAGATAGAAGCGCAATTGCCTGTGAACATCCAATTTATGGAGAGTGTACTCTGCTTCGTTGGAGAATTTTGGAAAGAAAACTGGTAGCTCTAGAGATTGTTGGAGACAGAGATTAGAACAAACCTTTGGGACAAAAGATGGGTTAGGCCTAAGTGATACTCTATCCTTGTGAAAAATCAAGTACGGTGGTTTGATAGATAGGGCTTGAAGCTCTGAAACCCTTCTTGCAGAGGTAATTGCAACTAAGAAGGCAGTTTTCCAAGACAGATATTTTAACTCACATGTAGCAGCCGGTTCGAAGGGGAAGATGTTAAGGCACGAAGCACCAAATCAAGATCCCACGGAGGCGCAGGATGAAAACTGGGGTCTTAACAGCCCAAGACCTTTAATGAAAGTTTTGCATAATCTGCTGCTCATCAACGGTGGATCCATGAATTCGTGAAATTTAGAGATAGCTGCAAGTTGGACTTTAATAGTAGAGACTGAAGATCCTTGATTAAACAAGGATGTTAAAAATTTCAAAACTTCTGGAATCGGGGCAGTGATAGGGTCTAAGCCCCTGAGTTGAGCCCAGATAGCAAACCTCTTCCACTTACTGAGGTACAATTTCTTAGTGGTGGGTTTGTGGGCCGAAGATAAAATGTGAATAACTTCCGGGTCTAAGGTGTGATTTCTGACTAAAGTCGGAAGTGGAGGAGCCAAGCTGTCAACTTCAACGTGCGAAGGGACTGGTGTTGTCGTCCCGACTGATGAATTAGCAGATCCGGGGTTAGATCCAGAACCCAAGGATCGTCCACCGCATGTTTCTTCAGGTAGGGAAACCATACCTGACGAGGCCAGTACGGAGCAATTAGTATCATTGTGGACCCCAATTGAGAAGCTTTCTGAATGACTTTGGGGAGAAGTGGAACCGGAGGAAAAGCATAAAGTAGCCCTGTTGGCCAAGGTTGTGCTAGAGCATCCATAGCTGCCTCCCCCTGATGTGGAGTCAAGGAGAAGAACCTTTTGCACTTTGTGTTTTGTGGTGTTGCAAACAGGTCGCAGCACGGCGTCCCCCATCTTCTGAAAACCTGAGCTGCTACTGTTTCGTTCAGGGACCACTCGTGAGGAGAGAGAATTGTCCTGCTTAATCTGTCTGCCAATATGTTGGATTTCCCTGGAATGTGGGTCGCTACCAAGAAGCGGTTGGTAGCTACAGCCCATTCCCACACCCTCATGGCCTCTCTGCAAAGGGGGTAAGATCTGGTCCCTCCTTGTTTGTTTAGATACCAGACCACCGACATGTTGTCTGTGTGGATAGCGATAATGCCTTGAGGGAGAAACTTGTGGAGAGCCTGTAGGGACAGAAGTACAGCCCTCATCTCCAACACATTGATGTGGAGAAAGGTTTCGTCTGGAAGCCAGGAACCCTGAACTAACCTGCCCAGACAATGCCCCCCCCCCACCCTGTCTGGGAGGCATCCATCGTCAGGGTGGCCACCGGAGGGGGGATAACAAAAGGTCTTCCCTGATTAAGATTGGACGGGTGAAGCCACCAGCGGAGGTCCCGTTTGCACGTTTCTGTAATCATAATGGGGTGATTGAGGGGAAGATTCTGAAAGGACCATTGAGTCGATAATAGCCACTGAAGAATCCTCATGTGCAATCTTGCCAGAGGAACTAGGAGAACCGTGGCAGACATTGAACCTAAAAGTTGCAGGACCATCCTGGCTGGGGCTTTGGATCTTGAAAGCAGGGCTTGAACTTGACCTTGTAAAGTTAGAATCCTTTCGGTATGAAGAAAGACGCGCATCAATTTTAAGTCTATCTCTGTTCCTATGAACCTTATGCGCTGAGAGGGCAGCAAGACAGACTTTGACCAATTGAATGTAATTCCCAGGGTAGCACCCAGGGAAAAGGTGGCTTTGAGGTTGTCCATTAGTAGATGCCTGGTGGTGGCAGTCAGGAGCCAGTCGTCCAGATAGGGAAACACTTGGAATCCAAGACTCCTCAGGTGAGCAGTCACTACTGCCAAACACTTGGTGAACACCCTGGGGGCTGTGGTGAGACCAAAGGGCAGTGCACAAAATTGGAAATGACTGTCTCCCAGGCTGAAGCGCAGATACTTCCTGGACGCCGATGTATCGGTATGTGATAATAGGCGTCCTTGAGATCTATGGAGCACATCCAAACATCCTTCTCCAACAATGGGAGAATGGATTGTAACGTGACCATTCGGAATTTGGATTTCGTGACGGATTAGTTTAGTCTGCTGAGATCCAATATTGGTCTCAGGTCCCCTGTCTTTTTTGGCACTAAAAAGAACCTTGAGTAATTTCCGGATCCGATCTGGTCTGTGGGGACCGGTTGGATGACTCCTTTTCTAGCAGCTTTAACGCCTCTGCGGCTGCAATTTCCCTTTGACTGGGTGGTGGGTCCGGGATTTTTGGACGGTGGGGTGAGTGTGTGAAGGGAATGGTGTAACCTCCGGCAATAATCCGAAGCACCCATCTGTCCTGAGTGATAGACTCCCAGGCTTTTAGGTGCTTGGCAAACGGCACCCGACTGGCTCGAGCAGCACAGCCGGGCAATCCCTCATGAAGTGTGGGAGGCTGAAGAGCCACGAAAGGACTCGCGGTCTCCAGAATTGCGGGCCCTCTGCCACCTCTGGGACGGCGTCTCCCAGAAAAATTCCCGTCCTCTGCCTCTGGAAGGGGAATCTTCCTGCTGTTGAGGAAAAACTTACGTGATTTACGGAACCACATCTTCCCTCCTCCTTTAGCCTTGGGATAAGGCCGAAAGGGAGTGGAATAACGCACCTACGGCAGATAAAGTTTTTCCCTCTTGCTCACAGCGGGTATGAGTGTCTTTAGCCTTAGGTCCAAACAAAGTGCACCCATCGAAGGGAGAATCGGCGAAGGAAGACTTGAAGGCCTCCATAAAATGACACAACGGAGCCAGGCTTGTCTCCGTGAGCCACGCCAGTGCCTGCCGCTCTACCCGCCCCTTCGGCCACATATGAAATGAGCCTCATGGACGAGTTAGAAATTGAAGTAAGGATAGCCAACTGAGAGCTAACCGACTGGGCTAGCTGCTCAGGTAGGTTACCCGAGAGGGAATCTGACAGCTCCTTGACCAGATCCCTCTGTAGCCTGGTAAAATGTGCCAAATAATTCAGGGACCCTAAAGTAAAGGCCGCTGAAGTCAGGGTGCGCTTCCTGCATCGTCCATGCTCCTAGACTCCTTATTAGGAGGATGGACGGACGTTGAAGCCTCTGCCACGTCCTGTTGTGTAGCAGATGCCACCACCATGGCATCTACAGCCACGCCTTTAGTCAGGAACTCCTTCTCGGTGGGGCAGACAAAAATTTGTTAGGACGAGAAGGCACTGGTTCCACGGTATCTGGATGTTCCCACGCCCTCCGACAAACCAAATCCAGGAGCTCGTCGAAGGGCGGAGACACCCAGGAGGCGGAGGGCTGAGCCCCAAAGGCCTTGAGAAGCACTGACTCATCAGCAGAGGGGGGTTTGGACATCCAGCCGCCTCGCTGTTTGAGGATCTCTAAAATGTCTGCAAATGAGACATCATCCGAGGACGACTTTGGGGACCCCTCCGCATCATCAAGATCAGTGTCCGATGTAAGAGACTCGGGGGAGTCCACGTGCTTCCTCTTGCACAATCTCTTCCTTGGGGGCTCCTCTGAAGACAACTCCGAAGAACCCTCAGGAGGAGGGAACCCCCAGAGGGGGTAACCTCAGGCCCCGGGGCTCCGCTGCCTAAGGACAGGGGAACTGCCAAAGACCCAGTCTCCACGCCCAGGGAAGGTGCCGGTAAAGCCGGAGAGATGGCCGAAGAAGACTTGGCCAAGGCACTCCTCATAGCTCTGAAAGCCGGACCCCAGAACCCTGGGAGTGCCCGTCCCTGGAGCCATGATAGCAGACGGAAGTCCCGCAGCCGAAGCACCGAGAGGGAGGCTCGGAACCGACAACATAGGTCCCGAAACGTCACCCCCGGGTCCAGCCGAAGAAGTCCGTGTGCCAAACTCGGACCCGAAGGCCGGGGTTGGAGTAAGGGTCGGAGCCGACCCTAAGACCTCCACCGGCTCCAACAGCACCTGCTCCGACGGAGCCGAAGCGGTCGGAGGAGGAATGGCAATGACATGGGCATGGGCTGTCGGCTCCGAAGCCAACTGGGTCGGAGCCGAAACAAATTTTTGAAAGACTGGGGACTGGAACAGTCTTTGGAGCACCCTGTCTATGTCCAAATCTGACATCCTCGATGACCTAGAGGATACTGAACGGGTTCGAGATGGCCTCTCCAACGGCCCCAAGGGGCTAGGGGACCGGCTCCGAGGCGACTCGATGACTATCGGCGCCGAAGGAATACCCAAACTAGCTTCCATCGGTGCCGAGGAGGACTTAGGCACCGAGGAGGAAGTGTCTGAGCGGACAACCTTCATCGGCTCCGAGACCAGTGGAGCCGACGAAGGTGACCCACCTCTCGATGCCCCAGCCATCGGCTCCGAAGCCAGAGGAGTCGAGACTGGTGGCATCGAGGCAGACCGTTCCGCCCTCGGCTCCGAAGTCCTTGGAGCCGAAGGAGAAGCCTGCCTATGTCTTTTGGCGGTCGGATCCGACGGACTGGTCAGAGCCGACGCCGTTTTCTTTTTAGCAGGAGAAGGAGAGGGTGCTAAAGCTTCTTCAAAGGAGGGTTTTATAAGGCCTTTTAATATAAGCTTATTTTTCCTCTCTTGGAGGACCCTCGAGGAAAAAGCGTGACACACGCTGCAGGACTCCTGCAAATGTTTTGCACCCAAACAATAAACACAGAGAGAGTGGTCATCTGTTATAGACATTTTAAAGTTGCACTTGGTGCACTTTTTAAAGCCTGAAGGCCTAGGAACCTGAGACATTACGGTAAATTATTCAGTGAACTAGCCAAACACAGTACAAACACTGTAACTATGACAGAAAAAGGAAATTTTCTCTGCTTTGTCCTTCTTTTTAAAGAAAGAGAAACTATCACCAGCATAAAGGATCCGAGATCCCTAAATAGAACAGAAGTCACCTAACAACCAAAAAGACCGGGAAAGGCCTTTCCACACAAGAGGTACTTCTAGTCAAACAACACTCACAACACAAGAATTTACCAAGTAAATTTCTCCAAACGCACTCAAAACACAAGGTAGCTGTTAAAACAGCTTTTAGTTGAAGTATAAAGAAATTCCTGACAGGAAGTTAGTGAAAATAATCACTACTTAGCTCAGCCAGCTCGAGACCACGTCTTCACTTGTTAGCGGCAAACGAGATCTGGGGGACTGGTAGTGGTGCATCCTGGGATATAGTAAGCTCAGCCAATAAGAGACTTCGCTCTTTGGCATAAGCGTGCCGAGTCGGAGCCGAGGGATCGGCTCCGAACCCATCAGTCAGAATGTAGGCGAGATAGGATCACATAACATCATACCTCATAAAACTTTAAGAAACATATAACAAGGTCACCAGATATGCCCCCAGTGAACCCAAATAAACTCACTATTATGAACCTCTTCAAAAAGTTAGTTAGCTAGAACTAAATCATGTATACCCAGTCAGCTAAATAACAACAGCAACATAATGTTCAAATCTAACATATGTCCCTCATTATTTACCATCATTAACACATATGTTCCATCTAAAAATATTAGATCACAGTTCCCTAACCTCTCAGAGGAAGTTAAATCTAGAAAGCTCCAATGTGACTCATTATGCTGTTTATATACCCAAAGTATGGAACTATTTACCACTCGAGTCATAACTGTTTTCTAAACAAATTAAAAAAAACATTTAGCATCTACTTGGATTTCTCCATGCATGTGAGATTTCCCTCATGGTAGATAGTTTCTACTTTACTATTTTTCTACATTATTTATCTACTCTGTACTTTGATATGAAGCCAGTTATAACTGCTTTTTAAACAAACCTAAAAAATAGCATCTACATGGTCATGCCCATGTACCTGACATTTCCACCATAATAGAGTTCCTACCTCATAATATTTCTACACCATTCTTTTACTTTCTGCTTCACTACGCTCCTTTAGCCCCCACTCCACCACTTACACTATCTTCCCACTAACCTTTTTATTCTTTCTCTCTTAGTTTCAGCACTCTCCACTTACACATCCCTAATACTTAATATATTCCATTCCTCTTTAATATCGTTTGGTCCTGACCATGCACTGACCGACATATTTTAAATCCCGCCAAGTTGGCCACCATCCTGTTTGGCTCGAGCCAGAAAGTAATACATCACGAATCACTGCACATTAGTGATACAAATGGTACCCCAATAACTGAGGTACTCAGCTATGAACATATCAGCTTATAACTGGATCTTGATCTACCTTTCAGATTTCATATAGAAACTTGTTTATCAAGTTGGCCATCAACTGAAACTTTGGGTCTACTTCATGTTGTCGTAAGCTGACAATATCGAGTCTGATATTGTCAGCACGACAATATCGAAAGTGAAGAACATTGTGCAAGTAAACGGAAATCTCTGTAAGGGGAGATTTCTGTTTACCTCAATGTAGTGCGGTCTCATAGTTGGTATATTTAAGTAGGGGAGTGGGGGGGGGGTATGTCTCCCTGCCTACACCATTTAGTTTTTTTTTTAATTTTTTTTTTTGTTATTTTATGTTTTACTTTATTGATCAATAAAGTTCGACCTTTATTGATTCGATTAACTTTTAGTTATGTACTTACCATAACTTTAGATGTTTGGGATCCATCTCGCCTACATTCAATACTGATGGGCTTGGAGCCGATCCCTCGGCTCCGACTCGGCACGCTATGCTATAGAGCGAGGCCTCTTATTGGCTGAGCTATTTCTTATCCCAGGATGCACCACCACTAATCCCCCAGATCTTGTTTGTCCGCATTCATGCACACATGCACAACTTGTTTATATAACATTGTCAGATGTTTCAAGATGAAACAACAGGATTCGGACCTTCTGATATCCTCTGATCTCCAAGGAAGGGGAAGGAGTGTGGGGTTATTAGAATGTGGCGAGTTGGATCCCAAACATCTAAAGTTATGGTAAGTACATAACTAAAAGATGTTATGTGATCCTATCTCGCCTACATTCAATACTGATGGGACAGCGTCCCTAGCACCTAAATCCTGGGTGGCTCATTGGAAAACACTCCTGAGCACTGTGGAACCAAATGAAGCTCGTCCTCTAGATGCCACATCCAATTTATAGTGGGAAATGAAAGTGTGCGGGGAAGACCATGTAGCCGCAGCACAAATGTCACTAATGGCAAGCTTAGAATGAAATGCTATAGAAGTAGCCATAGCTCTTGTAGAATGAGCTTTGATAGAGGTGGTAAGCTCTTTATTAGAATAAGAATAAGCTTGAGTAATACAGTCCCTGATCCATTTGGCAATAGTGACCTTCGTGACGGCTTTGCCTAATTTATTGTCCGCAAAGGATACAAACAACTGATCTGTTTTCCTTGTTTGTTTGGTCCTATCTAAATAAAAACGCAACTGCCTGTGAACATCTAGTGTGTGGAATATGAATTCCACTTTGTTAGAATACTTCGGAAAGAAGACTGGAAGTTCTAATGATTGTTGTAGGCAGAAACTGGAACACACTTTAGGGACAAAGGATGGATTTGGCCTGAGAGATACTCTGTCTTTGTGAAAAACCAAGTACGGAGGTTTTACAGACAAAGCTTGAAGCTCTGAAACCCTTCTGGCAGAAGTAATCGCCAGCAGAAAGGCAGTTTTCCACGATAGAAATTTTAAATCACATGTCGCTGCCGGTTCGAAGGGGGAGGAAGTTAAGGAGCGTAACACCACATCGAGATCCCATGGAGGAGCAGGATGAGAAATCGGAGGTCTTAAAAGTGCAGCACCTTTCAAGAAGGTCTTACACAATCTGTTGCTCATTAAAGGTGGATTTATAGATTCGTGAAAATTGGAAATAGCTGCCAATTGAACCTTGATGGTAGAGACTGAAGAGCCTTGATTGAAGAGAGAAGTTAGAAATTTCAGTACTTCTGATACAGGAATGGTGATGGGGTCCAGACCCCAGAGTTGAGCCCAAATAGCAAATCTTTTCCATTTGCTAGAATACAATTTCTTTGTAGCAGACTTGTGGGCCGAAGATAAAATGTGTACCACTTCTGGATCCAAGGTATGACTCCTGACTATAGTCGGAAGAGGAGGAGCCAAGCTGTCAATTTTAAGGTGTGCAGGGAATGGTGGAATAGTCCCGACTGATGAACCAATAGGTCTGGGATCTGATCCAGGAACCATGGACCTTCCAGAGCATATTTCCGGAGATAGGGAAACCATACTTGGCGAGGACAGTAAGGAGCGATTAAGATCATTTTGCCCCTCAAGAGAGATGCCTTTTGGATCACCCTGGGAAGGAGAGGAACTGGGGGAAAGGCATAAAGCAAGCCGGTGGGCCACGAACTGGCTAGTGCGTCCATAGGGCTCTTCCCCGGAGCCGGGGTGAGGGAGAAGAACTTTTTGCACTTCGCATTCAGTGGAGTCGCGAAGAGGTCGCAACACGGAACTCCCCATTTGCTGAAAATCTGATTTGCAACTGTAATGTTCAGAGACCATTCGTGTGGAGAGAGGATAGTTCTGCTCAGTCTGTCGGCTATCACATTGGACTTGCCCGGAATATGAGTAGCCACTAGAAAGCGTTTGGTCGACACTGCCCATTCCCAAATTCTCATGACCTCTCTGCAAAGGGGATAGGATCTGGTCCCTCCCTGTTTGTTCAGGTACCAGACCACTGACATGTTGTCAGAGTGAATGGCAATTACGCCCTGAGGGAGGTAATCGTGAAGGGCTTGAAGGGACAGAAGCACCGCCCTCATTTCTAGGATGTTGATATGAAGTAGGGTCTCCTCTGGATGCCATTTGCCTTGGACTGACCTGCCCAGGGAATGCCCCCCCACCCCATCTGGGAGGCGTCCGTGGTCAACGTGGCCACAGGAGGAGGAGGAGGAACAAAGGGTCGTCCCTGATCCAGATTGGAGGGCACCAGCCACCAGCGAAGGTCCCGTTTGCAGTTTTCCGTGATCCATATGAGGTGACTGAGAGGGAGTTCCTGAAAGGACCACTGAGCTGAAAGAAGCCACTGTAGAATTCTCATGTGCAATTTTGCTAGGGGAACTAGAAGAACCGTGGCGGACATGGATCCCAATAGCTGCAGTACCATTCTGGCTGGGGCTTTGGATCTGGGAAGTAAGGCTCGAACTTGAGCCTGTATGGTTTGTATCCTGTCTGTAGGTAGATAGACCCGCATTCGATTTGAGTCTATCTCTACTCCAATGAATCTTATGCATTGAGATGGCAGCAACACAGACTTTGGCCAATTGAAGGTGATTCCAAGGGAATTGCCCAGAGATATCGTGGCTTGTAGGCACCGCAATAGTAGATGCTTGGAGGTGGCAGTTAGGAGCCAGTCGTCTAGATACGGAAACACCTGGAATCCTAGACTTCTCAGGTGAGCAGTCACTACCGCCAAACATTTGGTGAACACCCTGGGGGCTGTGGTCAGACCAAAGGGCAGCACGCGGAACTGAAAATGGCTGCCTCCTAGGCTGAAGCGCAGATGTCTCCTGGACGCTTGATGTACCATGATATGGTAATAAGCGTCCTTGAGATCTATGGAGCACATCCAAACACCTTTCTCCAGCAATGGGAGAATGGTTTGTAGGGTGACCATTCGGAACTTGGACTTTTTGACTGAATGGTTTAGAATGCTGAGATCCAAAATGGGCCTCAAGTCCCCGGTCTTTTTTGGCACCAAAAAGAACCTTGAGTAAGTCCCTAATCCGATCTGGTCTGTGGGGACCGGTTGGATGACTCCTTTTTGCAGCAGCTTTGAAACTTCTGAGGCTGCAGTTTCCCGTTGACTGAGTGGCGGGTCTGGAGAGTGAGAGAAAGGGATGGCGTAACCTCCGGCTATAATTCGAAGCACCCATCGGTCCTGAGTGATACCTTCCCAGGCTTTTAGGTGCCTCGAAAAACGACCCCCGACTGGCTCCGGAGCTGTACAGTCGGGCAATCCCTCAGGGACTGTGAAAGGCTGAAGAGCCACGAAAGGACTCGTGGTCTCCAGTGTTGCGAGGGCCTCTGCCGCCTCTGGGACGGCGTCTTCCGGAAGAATTTCCCCCTCCCCTGCCTCTGGAAGGGGGATCGTCCTGCTGTGAGGGGTAAGACTTTTGAGATCTACAGAACCACATTTTCCCTCCTCTTTTAGCCTTGGGTCCAAACAAAGAGGACCCATCAAAGGGGGCGTCGGCAAAGGAAGACTTAAAGGCCTCCGCAAAATGACACAGGCGGAGCCAGGCTTGCCTCTGTAGAGCAATGCCTGTACCCGCTGCTCTACTCGCCCCTTCAGCCGCATAAGAAATGAGCCTCATGGACGAGTTTGAAATGGACGACAGCGTAGCCAGCTGAGAGCCAACCGTCTGGGCCAGCTCCTCAGGCAGGTTACCCAAGAGGGTATCGGAAAGTTCTTTAATCAGATCCCTCTGAAATCTGGTAAAGTGCATGAGATAGTTCAAGGACCTTAATGTAAAGGCCGCTGAACTTAGGGTGCGCTTACCGTACCGATCCATGCTCCTAGACTCCTTATTAGGAGGATGGACGGACGTCGATGCCTCTGCTACATCTTGCTGGGTAGCAGATGCCACCACCAAAGCATCTACAGCCACACCTTTAGTCAGAAACTCTTTTTCCGGGGGTGCTGACAGGAACTTATTAGGACGAGCAGGCACCGGTTCCACAGAGTCTGGGTGTTCCCACGCCCTTCGACAGATCAAGTCCAAGAGCTTGTCGAAGGGCGGAGACACCCAGGAGGCGGAGGGCTGAACCCCAAAGGCCTTAAGGAACACCAACTCATCAGCAGAAGGGGGTTTGGATTGCCAGCCGCCTCGTTGTTTAAGGGCTTCCAGGATGTCTGCAAAGGAGACATGATCTGAGGACGACTTAGGGGACCCCTCTGCATCATCGAGATCAGTGTCTGATGTAAGAGACTCATCAGGGGAGTCAACGTGCTTCCTCTTGCACAATCTTTTCCTGGGTGGTTCCTCCGAAGAAGCTTCAGAGGGACCTCCAGGAGGGGGGGACACCCCAGTGGGGGTAACCTCAGGCCCCGGGGCTCCGCTGTCTAAGGACAGGGGGACAACCAAAGACCCAGTCTCGGTATGCAGGGAAGGAGCTGGGGAGACCGTGGAGGTAGCCAAAGATGATTTGGCTAACACACTCCTCATAGCCCTGAAGGCGGGACCACCAGAATCCTGGGAAGGTCCCACCTCCGTGGCCACAATGGTAGACGGCACTCCCGCAGCTGACGCACCAAGAGGAAGGCTTGGAACCGAAAACATCAGTCCCGAAGCGTCCCCCCTGGGGCCGACAGAAGAAGTCCGCGTACCGAACTCCGACTCAAGAGCCGGAGTTGGAGTAAGGGTCGGGCCCGACCCTAAAACCTCCATCGGTTCCACCAGCACTGGCTCCAATGGTGCCGAGGCTGTTGGAGGAGGAACCATAGTAGCAGGGTGGACCATCGGCTCCGAAGCCGAATGGGCTGGAGCCAAAACTAACTTTTGAAACACCGGAGACTGGAAAAGTCTTAGGAGCACCCTGTCGATGTCTGAATCAGACATCTTGGAGGATCTAGATGACACCGATCGGGTCCGAACCGATTTCTCCATCGGCTCCATAGGACTAGGGGACCGGCTCCGAATGGATTAGATTACTATCGGTTCCGAGGGAGATCTCAAAGCAATTTCCCTCTGTGCCAATGTGGACTTCGGCGCCGAAGGGGAAGTGTCTGAGCCGGCAACCCTCATCGGCTCCAAAATCAGTGGAGCCGATGAAGGTGACCCGCCTCTCGATGCCCCAGTCCTCGGCTCCGAAACCAGAGGGGTCGAGACTGGAGGCATCGAGGCAGAATGTTCCGCCCTCGGCTCCGAAGTCCGTGGAGCCGATGGAGAAGCCTGCCTAGGTTTTTTGGCAGTCGGTTCCGACAGACTGGTCGGAGCCGACGCTTTTTTTCTTTTTTGTAGGAGAGGAAGAGGAAGATAAAGCCTCCTCGAAGGATGGCTTAATCAACCCTTTTAAAATTAATTAATTCTTCCTCTCCTGGAGGACTCTCGATGAAAAGGCGTGACACACGCTACAGGACTCTTGTAGGTGCTTGGCGCCTAAACAATAAACGCACGAGGAGTGGTCGTCCGTTATGGACATTTTATAACCACATCTCACGCACTTTTTAAACCCAGAGGGTCTATGCTCTTTAGACAAGCTGACTCTAAGATTAATACACAGAAAACAAGTTTAAAGTTTAAAGATTTTTTTTTTTTTTTTTTTTAACAAAAAGCAATTCACTACTAGTAGCACAAACACAGAAAAAGAGAGGGTCAAGACCCTCTAACTTAAGCAGGTACTTGACACAAAAAACGCTAGACAGTAATAGAAATAGGGGAAGGCCCCTCTAACTTAAACGGGACACCTTCCCTTAACGAAAAAACACAATTTCCTCAACAAATATTCTTAAACACACTCGTACCACAACAATAGCTGTTAAAACAGTTTTTGGGTTCAAATAAGCAAATTTCCTGACAGGAAAAGTCTGAATAAAACAGTACTTAGCCCAGCCAAGTTTGAGACCACGTCCTAGCTTGTAAGCGGCAAACGAGATCTGGGGGATTAGTGGTGGTGCATCCTGGGATAAGAAATAGCTCAGCCAATAAGAGGCCTCGCTCTATAGCATAGCGTGCCGAGTCGGAGCCGAGGGATCGGCTCCGAGCCCATCAGTATTGAATGTAGGCGAGATAGGATCACATAACATGTAAACTTTCTATAACGTGATATAGACGCAAAACTTTGCACTAGCCTTCCTGGTCACTTATTTACTGAAGAAGGAACAGCAATTGAGGTAAATATACTTATAGCTATACTGAAATATTACCTACTTCTTCTGGCCTTGCATTCTATAGGCAAATACTACCTACTGCAGATAACACTAAATGCCTGTTATTTTATTTACCAGCACTGTTAACTGAAAGTCATGCATCAGGGTGCCTTAAACTTCAAAGACCTACATTCACTTAGCACTGATCACCTGGACCTCAGAACTGGTATATTTAAGTGGGGGGGGGGGCTAAGCCCCCCACATTATGTAATGTTTTAAAGGTTTTTTTTTTTGGAACAGTGATTGTTTTCCCTTGGAAAAAATTTCTGTTCTGAGGTTTCGACATTGTAAGCTTTCGCTTACATGGGGTCGATTAATCATCGTCCGTTTTTGTACGCGTGCGATAATATAATATAGACCAGCAAGCCAGTGGGTGAATTTATGATTATCCATCCAATGTTAGAGAATATTTACTGTCAGTCTCTGTCAATAAGAGAAATGGGGGCAGCCTGGGGATGAATTTATGATTTTCCATCCAATGTTCAAGGTTGCATTTGAATAGCATTAGGAATGCCCTCTGCTTCACATGGATGGGGAGCTTATTCCAGGCCATGAGGATCATTTGAGATGCATATCTGTCTCTCCAACATGTTCTATTTATGTCACAAGCAAAGTTGAAATCCCTGGATCTAGTGTTTCTGATGCTGCTCATTTTTCAGATGTGCAAAAGCTCCATCAAAGCTGGATCTAAGGATGCCTTATATGCCAAGCACAAATTGCCTATAAACAACCTGAAGTCTGAGTATAGTGATAGGCTCTAAGGTGGTCTGTATAGGACAATGTGTTAATACTCTTGATTTTCTTGGTGAGAAACCTATGTGAGCTTTCCAACTGTTAGATATGTTGAGTCAGGTACATGTCAAAGGGGGCACTGTATTTGATGGGTCTGATAATATCCAAGCAGAGTGGTACTATAACTTCCTCAGGAATTATACCATAACCATACTTATAAGTTGGAAACATATAATGATTTTCTTACTGCCTTAGCAGTTCATTGTTCAAAGGCCAGATTGCTGTCTATGTATGTTCCCAGATCTGTAACTAATAGATTACCTCTTGGTTGTCTTATCAATGAAGTAATTTGCCTGAGTTGTTGTTTTCCTAAAAGGCATTATAATACACTTCGTTGCATTGAGTATTAATCCATGGCTTTGGCACCAGTCATTTTTCTGCATCTACTTGCAGGATGTTAGTGTCATGGGGAATTTGTGATAGCTCCCAAATTGCAGTCATCTGTGAACTTGATAAGCCAGAGGCCCTTGACATTAGTCTTGTCCTCCAAGAAGTAGATGTCAAACAGAAGTGGGTGCTGAACTGAGCCCTGAGGTACTCTGCTTGTGACCAGTCTCTTAGTGGAGGTGGTCTCACCAATCCTGACTTCTTGGGTCCTATCTGAGAGCAGGATGGCAATCCAGTGAGTTATTTAGGAATGTGTGCCTTCATTGTTGAGTTTGTCCATAATACCTGAGTGGGGTATTGCATTGAATACCTTAGTCAGATCTAGGTAGGCAGTATGCACTGTTTTCTTTTCATCCATTGCCTTGGTTACCTTCTCAAAGAAGTCTACCGGGTTAAGAAGGCATGTCCTTCCTTTGACAAAACAAAAGTGGGATGGGTCCAGTGTCTGTAGGCTGCCAATGTCTTTGTTGATCATAGGAAATTACTAGGCAATTGGTCCTGAGGCCGTTATAAGCCTCGCCAAGAGTTTAGCCCATGTTTAGACAAGTCAGCACCCAAAGCCCCTGTCCAGCAGGGACACAGCTTGAATCCCAGGAGTGTATTTTCTGTTTCCTATCCAGTTATCGAGGTTGCGCTTGAAAAGGGATAATGAGGTACTCTGCTTGATGTGGAGAGGGAGTCTATTTCACAGATGGGGGAGTCTCTGGGGCACAGTTCTGTCCTGCCAACAAGTCCTATTGATGTCACAGGTCAGGGTGAGGTCACGCATGAGGGTTACTCAAGTGGAGCTTGACTTGTGGATATGCACAGCAGTCCCATCAAGGCAGGATCTGAGATTGCTTTGTATGCCAGACAGAGGTCACCTCTGAGGAGTCTGTATGAAACTGAGTAGAGGGACAAGGTTTTAGCCTATCTGTGCAGGGTAGATGTTTGAGGCCCTGGATTCTTCTGGTGAATGAGAATTCATTCCTTAGCTTTGAATATTAGACTAGTCAGACTAATAGGTCTGTAGTTTCCAGAGGTAGGTTGGTGGTCCACCTTTGTGAGGGGGGATAACGATTGCCATCCTCCATTCACTAGGTATGTACCCTGTTTTGAGGCTGTAGTTGAAAAGTGACTCAAGGGGTCCTGATAGGTCATGTTTCAGGCTATTTAGCAGGCAACCTAGGATACTGTCAGGCCCCACTGAGTCTGTGCTTTTAGCCTTACTGAGTGCCGCTATGACCTGCCCCCTTCTGATAGTTGGGGGGGGTACGCTGGCAGGGATTTCATAAAGACTGGCGGGGGGGGATGTGGGGGGGTGAAGTTTGAAATTAATTTGTTTGCCAGCAGATTTGTTATGTCACTCTGCTCAGTGAAGGTGGCACCATTTACTACCAGTTCTGCATACTGTTACATGTTACCTTTGTGGTTTTGGGCATAGCTGCAGAAGGCATTGTGGCTGTCTTTAGAATGGACATAGCTGCAGAAGGCAGTGTGGTTGTCTTTAGAATGGACACAGCTGCAGAAGGCGTTGTGGTTGTCTTTAGAAAGGACATAGCTGCAGAAGGCGTTGTGGTTGTCTTTAGAATGGGAGGCTATCTTGACCTCATAATTGTCCTTGTTGGATTTAATTAGTCATCCTATTTTCCTGTTTAGTTTAATTGCTAAGCTGTTGTCATTATGAGAATTGCTCTTTCTGACTTTGGCCATGACTTTTTTCTTTTGTTATATACCCTGTTAAGATTACACTAGTGTGGTTTGTTTTGGGATTACTTCTGGTTGGTACAGTAGCCAGTATGCAGTTATTTGCATGTTTGTATGGTGTATCTGTGAGTAATTCTGCATAGGTTGTTGTGAATTTAAGTAGACTGTCACTTAAAAGGATGTAGTTTGATTTAGACTAGTTCCTAACTGTAATAAGTTTTGCTGGGTTTTCCAAGTTGATTTTTATTTCGAATGAGACAGCTTTGTGATCTGACCTCATCAGTGAGGATGTGACATGTGGGGGGGGGGGGTGCAGTGCTCTCCCACGTTGGTGAAAAGTAGATCCAGTATGTTTGAACCTTTGGTGCACACTAACTGATCAAAGGCATCGATGTCAATGATGTCCAGGAAACCTTGTGTCTGTAAGTTGGAGGGAGTATATGTTTTCCAGTCCTCAGAGGGGAAGTTAACATTTCTCATGAATAGAGTGCTTGGTTGAATGAAGAGTGCCTCCAATAGTCTAGTTAAGAGTTGTGGGATTCTTGAGACATAGATGGTAACCTATAGCTTGCTAAGATATGGTAAGGGACTCTATCTAAGGTGATATGTGTGTGGATGATCTCAAGTGTTATGCTGTTTAACCAACCTTGAGGTACATTTATTGCTAAAATAGATTGAGACTTATTCAGCTTTAGTCCCTGTCTGTGCAGCTGATGGTCTAAATGTGTGGAAGGCATCATAGTCTTGCACTGCTGGAGTACGTTCTGCCACTTTAAACCATGTCTTGGTAACAGCACAGATGTTTATATTCTCCAGAGTGAGGAGAGTTTGCAGGGTGTGGCATTTCTTGTTAAGGCTCCTAGGATTGAGCAGGAGTTTCTTCAAGGTTTTATTTGCTGTGTTAGTAGGTTTGTCACTTTGGCATTGCCTAAAAAAGGCATGAGGTGGATAATGTTTTAGCCAAAATCCAGAAGCCCCTGGGGGGGGGGGGGTAGGTGTAGGTGATCCTTGGCAAAGCAACATATATTGAATCCCCTTAGATTGACACTAGAAATTAAGCCAGATGTTAAAGTCAATCATTTTTGGTTCATATTGTGGCATCATACTTGACTAAGGTAAAATTAAAATGCTGGTCAATGCAAGGCACATACCAGTCAGAGATACATATTTAGAGAGGTCCATAATGTCCCTCTTCATATAGTCCAGAGAGGTACATCTCAGGTTATTTATGCCCACATGGTTGGACTCATACTGGCACTTGTGATGCAATGACTTGACTGTGTTTAATTTGGCAGATCCTGACTTCAAATAAGCAACTGACTGTTATCTTCTCCTCATCCAGTCTGGTGAGTGGGGCATCTGTGTGTCATATAATGGAGTCCCCTATGACAAGAATCCTAGATAAATTGTTTGCTTGTCTTATGGGCTTTGAGTGCTGGCTTGTGTGTGGTGTTTCGTGCTGAAGTTGGTGCATGTTTTAGAAAGTGCTGAGGATAGTTTTTGTTGTTTGCAGGCTTAGGAGGTCTTTGAGGTTTGGAGAGACTGCTTTTTAGTACCTCGGCGTATGATGGTCTATGTGTGTAGTGGACACTATGTAGTAGATGTAATGTGTATGTTCTTCACACTTGAATGTGTGATTTTTTTCCTCCAAGGAAATTGTTTATGTACATCTCTTTCATGCTGGGTTGGTTTATTTTTGGATTAAAAGGTTGTCACTGAATATGAGACAATTACTATATTGTGTCAGAATGCCCATATCTTCCAAGGTGGCTACAGAAATATTTGGAAAGTGCATATCCATGTTGATCAGGCCTGTATTAGGGTAGGTTTGAGGACTGGATTTTACAGAGATCTCCTAGGGTGGTCTCTAGGTTTAGGGACAAGAGTTGAATAGTGCTAAGATATAGTAATAGATATTGCCAGCATGTTGTGCTAGTGCTATCTGAGATGAAAGCTTAACTCCATACAGTGCATCACTAAATTGCAGGTTGCAGTCCTAATACTAGTTTTATAGGTAAACTTGACTGTCCAGGTGCTTGCATCTGTACAGGACACTGCCAATCGTTGCTGCACAGTGAGCAGCTCTGTGCAAACACTCTTAGAGTTCACTTTCATTCCTGCTTCTATAAATTAACTCCTGAGCCTTCTGGCCAATAAACAACTATAGTCTAAGCCCCTGTGGAGCACTTCCCAGCTCAGGTAGAGCAGGCAAACACCTACTGCCACAAGATGGAAGATCTTAGTCCTCTTAATATAGAAGCAGAGGAAAAAGGGACCCTCAAGTGCAATTCAAAAACAAACCACTTATTCCCTGGCTACAGATATAAAGTATAGAGAACATTACAAACTCATACATAAAATATCTGTATAAGAAGTCAAATATGTTTTATTTCTATCAATAGTATTTTTTTGTATTTCTTTGTTATCCTTGATAACTATTGTAATGTTTCCTATGTATATATTGCATCATTTTGTGTGCCTACTGTCCTACAACATTCCTGAAAAGTATCTGAGGGCTCCTCCACTTAACTCTTTAAGAAGGAATAAATATATAAATAAGAATATGGAAGGAAAAGAAGTTCAAATGTGCAATCCAAATAACAACAGAACCAAAGGGATAAAAATATGTGACTGTTACTTAAAACTGAAAACAGTACTTAGCTTCTGCCTTCTTGACCACAATATGACTTGGAATTCTGATGGTTTCTTGCGAGTAGTTTCCAAGATAAGGGTAAGTGGGTGCAACAAAGGCATTGTCTTAAATAAACTTCATAACAACTAGACACACTATCCCAAACATCCTAATAACACTGACATAGTTGTTAAACTACACAATTTAAAAAGAAACCTTCCAATGAAAATAAAGTCCACAGAAATGACCTACCTGACCATGAAGACTAATGTTTGTTTATTTATTTATTTTGAATTTATTAACTGGGGTAGAACACTGATCCCATTGGACCTATTTCAATCTCAGCCCAGGGAAAATGCAATACATGCATGACATTATATAAATAGTGAATGATAAAATGCTATATATGCATATAGGTTCATAGGTAAATTCTGGGGTAGCTGACCTTGTGGGCCATTTTCAGCCTAGCCAATTGCCCTCAAAGATGAGAATCAAACCCTGTACCTTGTGAATGTCAGGTAAACACCTTGACCATAATGCCAACTCCCAAACCCTATACAAAGTGAATGTCATAGGTGGCTTGAGGGTGTAAAGGCAATATATATAAATGACATTATATACAGAGTGACTGAAAAAAAACACAATTTATACATGCATTATGTACAGAGTGGAAATCAGAGTTGGCATACTGAAAGAATCACAATCAAAAATACATAAAAAAATATGTACACAGAAGAAGGGGATTAAGTGGTTAAATTATATGACCAGAGAAATAGCAGTTGCATTTTCCTAGAGTCTTGAAATGAGCTTTTATTTCTGACTGGAAAATGGGTTAAGAGGAATGATCTTTGAGAAAAGAGGGGAGAGATTCACACAATTTGGGATCAAGGACTGAGAAAGCATGGACTGTACAGTGAAGCCTAGTTTGTGGGGGGGGGGGGGGGTTGGAGGGAGGGGGGTATGAGTGGTTAAGATGTCTAAGGTTGTATGTTGGTGCATTCCTGAATAGTCAGGAAGCTAGTTAGAGGGGTTGTCATTCTTGATAAGTTGAAATAGTTGAGAGACAAATAGAAAGTTAGCACTTTGTTTCACTGGTAGCCAGTCCGCTTTTTCAATGGTTTTGCAGTTGTGTTCATTTCCTGGGCAGAGAGGAAGAGAGAGATGAATTGGCAAATGAAATTTGAAATGGACAGAATGGTAGATACATTTCGTTTAGAAGTTGTAGCTGAGCCAGTAAGATATACAAAGCTATGTCAAACCCAGAGCTGTTGGACATGCTCCACGTAAAGAAATCCCAATTCCTCCGAGCTATACGCTCTTAGGACTAAACCTTATCACCACAATAAACAGAACATGCTGGAGGGATAGATTCCTGTCCCAGAGACTTCCCATACTCTGGAACAAACTACCTATCTATATCAAACAAAGCTCCTCATTAGCACTCTTCAAGAAAAATCTTGATGATTGGATGGGAGATAGGAAATTCACCCCAGGGATCACTTCTGTGGCTCTGCTTCACAGGGGCACAGAAAAATAATTTTCTTGGTTGGCAAAAGCCAGGGTACCATTTGGCTAGGCTTATATAGGCCCTAGGGCCAATAGCCTAGTACCTACCTATGAACCTATAGCATTTCTACAGGGTCTGGATAGAAAAGAGGTGAGCCTATTAGCCTATAAGAGGAGAGAGTTGTTTTGTGTGTGTGTGTGTGTGTGTGTGTGTGTGTGTGTGTGTGTGTGTGTGTGTGTGTGTGTGTGTGAGTGAGTGTGTGTGTGTGTGTGTGTGTGTGTGTGTGTGTGTGTGTGTGTGTGTGTGTGTGTGTGTGTGTGTGTGTGTGTGTGTGTGTGTGTGTGTGTCTGTGAGTGTGTGTGTGCGATGTAAGCTGCAATGGTACCTCAAGTGAAAGACTTTCTGTGCCTCTGCATTTGTTTTCTATGTGTGTGCATGTGCAATCCAGGTGGAGTTAGGACTTTAGGAAGTGGTCCAATCAAATCCCTAGGTATTTGAATGAAGTAACATTTTCATTAGTGTTATTAAGATGATTGAGTATGTTGGTTCAGTGACAATCAAGTAATAACCTTAAGAGCAGAGATGGGAAATTTAATTCAAACCTGCTTATTTAGAAAAGGAACTTGAGCAAATATTTATCTTCATGCTGGGAGTTTCAATCCCCGCATTTATTTTATTTATTTTACATTTGTTAACTGGGAATGTCCGAATGGATACAGGTCCATTTTCAGCGTAGGCCCGGGGAGAAAATCTCCACATGTACATAGATACAGAAGACTTAACAGTTATAGTTTTTTTATACAATTTCACATAGATGCATGTTTCAGATTTGTTGGAATACATACATAAAAACTTTACAAGTATTAATTCTCATACTAGAACACACACATTTTTAGTAGTACAAAGTTGTGCAAAGTAGCATATCATTCAGTAGTACAATACATTAGAAGTGAGACAGCTGATGTTTCAGACTTATTATAAGACAGTTATTATAAGACAGTTTCTACAAGTAGCCAGGGAATATAGTAAAAAAAAAATTGAATAGTGTATAGGTTTTGTACAAGGGCACAACCAGTGAATTTTTAAGTGTGCTTTGAGAGACATTTAAATCAAATAACAAATTCATTACCTTTAGGTGAGTTCATTAGGATAAAACATGACACAACCAATTAGGAGAAGACAGATGAGTTAGTAATTGATTTGATTCTGATACTTTTTGTTTTCTAAAATAGTTGAGACAGAAGTATAAATGTTAGGCAGAAAAGAAACAGCATTATAGCCAATGCTAAAGCTGAGAAGTTATTTTGTGTGATAAAATATATTACTTACTCAAAGTAGTTTGCTGATATAGTGAAGAGATATTGATATATAATTATCTGTTGATAAGCTGAAAAATATTTTGCCCAGGTATCATGTTTGTTCTTATTCCAGAACACTTAATATAAGTTAAATATTATCTTATAAAATTCCTATGTATAAAAAGAAATATGTCATTAAGATGAATATAATTTTTGGGGTAAGTGGTTACAAAAACCCAGATTTATCATAATGTAGTTGCATGAAGGCAAGACAGTTACAACAGAATGTTTCTCTGAGGCGATTTGCTTAATAGATTGTAGAAGACAGTAGAAAGAGTAGTCAAGGAAGATTAGCGAGAGCTAGTGAGAAGAATTAGTTAAGGACACAACATAGATTAAGGTATGAGAAGTAGGGGATGTTTAAGGAGGGAGAGTGCAGTGGCAGAACCAGTGACTTTTAAAGTGCTCTTTGGTGGCTGTCTTAAATTATTTAGGATGTGTAAGGGTCCTGATTTCTAGTGGGAGCCTATTTCAAGCAATAGTAGGGTGATAGCATCCAAATTTAGACTTGGGTTTGTAGATTTGTAGTAGGTCTTGGTTAGAGCTTCAGAGAGGTCTGGAGGGAGAATAATGGGAGATGAGAGGGGATAGTGCTGGGAAGTAGGAAGGCTGGTATAGGATAGCATGGATGATCTGGAGCTGAGAGAGGAGAAGCTGGTGGGGTAATTCAAGCCAGTCTAGGTGTTTTAGAGAGAGACGGTGATGGGATTACCCAGTGTAAGTGATTTTATGAAAAGGGGAAAATAGAAAAGGCCTAAAACTGGTCATCATGGAACACCATTCACCAGAGAGGATTGTTTTGAGACAATATTTTAGTCTGCAACTCTAAAAAATCTTAAAATAAGATGATTTGTGAAATATTAGCAGTCTACAGAGTGAAAGTTCATATTTCTGAATTTGCTCACTAGTTCAAACAATGTGAGAGGGAACTGAAGGCCTTAGACAGGTCCAAGTCCCATGTGCTAGTATATAGTGTTTGTCAAAGAG
>NC_056737.1:803289775-803314775 GCF_019279795.1 Protopterus annectens | reverse complement strand
TATAAAGATTTATTGAAGCAGGTAACAAATACAGGCAGAAGCAAGGACTTATATACATCTATCTAAATGTCTGTCTGAAGTATATAGATGGGAAGTATTTTATACTTCTTTCCATGAAAAGAACAAGGAGTTATAATTATTAACAGTTAAGAAATGTAAGGTAGTCCTATGACTGTTATAGCTAAGACAAGTATAGCAAGACGCTGAAGAAACAATGCTGTCACCAATGATTACATAATTAACTTGCTATATGGGTAAAATGTAATTTGTGACTTTTGTAACACACTGGAACAGTGCTACATACACTGCTAGAATCCATTTACACCCCAAAATTCAGAGTGAGGCTTTACAGGAATGCTCTGTGTAATAATGTGCAGCATGATTTCCTTCAATATATTTCTTACTATACTTCAAGTAATAAGCTCACAAAATAGTCTGCATATCTAGATTTTATATCTATCTCATGATTTATATGTTCTCTTAGACTGATGCCACTTTTTTACTCTTCCCTCTGAACAGAGAGATAAATAAATGCGCAAAAAAGAAAAACAAATAAGTTTATCACATCTACATTCAGAGTAGCAGTGTGGATTCCAGAGATGCTTTGCAGACTATTGTATTGAAAGATACAACATCACCACTAAAATTTAAATCTCAAAACAACAAAATTCAGCAGTTCTTAGAAAGCAGTTTCAATAGCTTCCCAAAGCATACCCAGATATTCCTATTTCAGTGCAGTAAATAAATATAGGCTCAACTAGATATATTATATAGGCAGATGGATTATGTGAGAGAAGATCTGCAACACTCAAGCATGAGTGTTGACAGAGGACAGTGGCATTGAATAGAAAGAGATGGCGATAGTTGATATGACACCCCGACCCCATGTAGAAAATGGGGAAAAATGTGGGGTTGATGGTGATGATAATTATGTCAGACAAATTGATTATGTAGACAAGCAACCTCTCTGTGCCATGTTTTCAATTACTAAAGTAGGATACTGGGAGAAGGCAGATCTCCCTGAAGGAGTCTCTGATAAGTGCAATATTGGAGTGAGAACATTAAATAATAAGTGAACCAGACACCTCCACCAATGTAAAAAATGCCATTTTAAACAGTTTACTCAAGTCATTATAACATAAATTTACAGAGGTTTACAATTCTTAAATATAAAAAGACAGTCATTAGAAAACATAAACTCTTTCAGATCATACTGATTCTAGCTATTTGAAATGCCAAAAACTAAATTACTGCACACACAAAAAAATAATTATACCTTTTAAGATGAATTTGAACAGTTAAAAACTTTTAACTTATGTAAATGTAGATATCAGGAAGAAAATACTGTAGTGAACCCAAAGATTGTCATATAGATTATATTGTTTCTTGTATATAACTCAGTACGTGTCTGCCAGTATTGGATAATTAGACTTCAACACTGCACGGATGTTTGCTTTTTTTCCAGGAAACAAATCTTAAGAAACACTTAAAATTATATTTTCTGCCACCCTCCTTCCATCCCTTCCCACCCATATTCATCTTGCTCTTTACCTGCTGCAGATTTCTTTATGCTGTATGGTATACTGTAATACAGAGACAAGTTAGAAGAATCACAAACATTAACTTAAAGAATGCCACTGCTTCATATCACCATTTTATTTCTGAACTACAGTAAAGCAGTTGTGACAGTCAATAGTCCATTCATTAACATTACATTTCACTGATTGCATGAAATTAACATGCAGTACATAGATCAAACACTCTAAACTGGGCATAGGTATTAGTGTGTGTGTGTGGTATGGAAGAACAACCACAGCAAGACTAGCACCCCAGTATGAACATTGGCTCTAGATGATTGTTACTGTTGATGTGGCACCCCAATCTCATATGCAAAAATGGGAAAAAGGGATTATAAGTGAATGGATTGATGGATTTTAAACCAAATCCTAATGTTAACTGTTACGATCGTCTGTGATATTTATTCTGCTGTTCATACACCTAGACCTTGGTCCAACCCCTTACTTTGATCTAGTGAACCTTTTATTTTACTTCTCCTTATTTATTACCTGTTTGGTGAAAGAAGTGCTAAAAAAACTGCTGTCACTGACAGTTAATAACTCTACAGCAGGAACAACAGAGCAACTGAGTGGCTTTGCTCAGACATAATCCTCCACAATTCACTTATGAGAGGTTCAGCTTACATGAATACATTCGTATCATTTAATTATATTAAATTTCAGTACTCTTTTCAGATTCTCCAGGAAAACCAATCTTTTCTGCTACAAATAATTTTTCTTTCTTCCTTCAAGTCACTTGTGAAGATTCCAAAAAGCTTATTGTATAACAAGGATTGTTACTGCATCTTTTGAATTTTCTCCTGTGCAATAAGTTCTCCCTACGGGTTATCTCTGCTATCTTAATTAGTTCCTGACTATTTAAAACATCCACATCTCCACTGATAGTCCTTCCTTCCTTTGCACTAAATCTGCAGAACTACTCTGTAATCAGAGCCAAGCCAAAGCCTCTCAGGACAGCAGAGTTCCAGCATTTGATGATAGGACAATCTCCAAATGTGCCTAACTAATAATTTAAAGTAGGTTTAAAATTTATGCTAGATATCCAATTTATAGAAAAGTGTGCACATGGTTAGGGACATCAAACCACACACTTAACCTTTTCACTTGCCCAGATGAACTTTGTCCTCCATTGTAGGAATACATTAAAATAAAGTAAAGTAATAAAACAGAGTTGAACGTTCTATAGTATATATAAATAGTGACACTGGTAACCCCACAGTGTAGTTTACAATAACCTCCTCTCAAAAACCCAACAAGATTTCGACCATTGCCCGTATGTAAACTCTAACCTAAATGTCTTGCCCATATGAAAATTGTAATGATATTGTCCACAGAATATTTTCTATTACTAACTGTAAATCTCACTATGTATTTATCATACTAGTCTTGTTTCTCAAACTAAATTGTACAAATCATTTTTCCTGCGGAGCTTTTCTCCCCAGGCCTCCGATGAAAATGGGTCATGCCCAGTCAGACTTTCCCAGTCAACAAAAACAAATATATAAATAAAGAAAAATAAATAGATTTCAGTCCTAGTAGGGTGAACAGCCAGGAACAGCAAAGAAGTCCTCATGACATAAAAGAACAAATGAAACATTACACATAAAAATGTACATGCCCAAGCTGAAAATAATTTTTTTTTTGGCCTACGAGATTCACTTGACTTTATGACATTTTTATGTATGTTGTTCTAGCTTATATCCATTATTTTGCATTTCACAAATCAAGCTTATCTAACTTTTTCATTTAAGATCTGTTTTTCTCTTGCAACTGCCTAATTGCTTTCTGCTAATTTGCCACAGATTCCCTATGAAATTTCAATAAGGCATTTTTCAAAAGTGTCTTAAAGCTCAGACCTCCTAAAATGGCAGTTTCCAAGCCAATTAATTATAGGTTAGGGAAAATTACTTTAGATTCAGGAAAGCTAAAGTTTATCTCTTAAAGATGACACATTTTTGTCTCTTTCCTACTTTCTTTCCTTTAGCAATGAGTTGTGGAACCCTTAATCAAGCTAATCATTTGACAGTATTATTTTCAAACTAAGAAAGCAAAGAGAAATATCTGCTAAACACATTGGATTTACCCAGACAGTTACAGTATTCCACAATTGCTGCAACGGTCAGTTGCTCACACTTCCTAAACTAGATAAACGCATTGCCATAATGTTACTCAGTGAAGATGATAGCCTTCCAGGATTATAGCAAAACAAGTTACTTAAGTATAGCATGCACATTATGTAACCATAGTTGAAACCTCTTCCTAATTATCAGTCACACCTTTGTACCACTGAAGTGCTTTGTAAAAAAGTATTTTTTCCCCTTACTCCCACAGTGAGAGTCACGTTTCCCTCTGCAGTACCCTGGTGACCATGATCCCAGTATAGGTGATAGCCCACTAGTCCATGTGTTCTCTCTGGAGGTGAGTAGTGCCATCACATATTGTAGGAGGTTTTTTTTTTGGTCTTGACTTCCACATATTCCTTTTCTTTGGAAAGTGTATAATGCTCCCACACATGCTAATTTCCACTATGCACTGAACCACTAATACAAATACAGCTATGAAAGCAGGTGATGGTCTGAAGTGTTTTTTAAGAAGTTTGGATGTTAGGGGAAAAAAGTGACCACATCCTTCTTTTTGTTATGCTTAGCCAGGTAGTTTTAAGATATCACAGTAGGTCACAGCTGAAAACAGACCACAAATGATCACTACACATACTTGGTTAACAAACAAACAAACCATAAGCAAACCAATACAAAATTAAACTGATACTTCCTGCTACCTACAGCTTCTGGAACATCACAATTAGTGCAATGTCACTGTTGAATATTTTATGCAGAATTATTTGGGCTTTACAATGTTTTATTCTGAATAACCCACTACTATAGGCTGAGTTATGGCTATCCTATGAGTCATTGTTGGTATGACTGCCAAAGAGTTTTATTTCAAAGGTGTAATGTAGAGATGTGTTTCACTACAACGTGTTGGACTGTGTGAACTGATGGAGTGCTTTTCAGGAGGGAGTCCCTTTTTCTCCACTGTTGTACAACCATGGAGTTGGTATATATATTTTAGGGGGCTGTAGGAGCAAAGCCCCCAGCCCCCAATGTGAGGGGTGTTTCCAGCTTTTGGAAACCAGTAAGCCATAGGACTGTGCTGTGACAACTCGTAGGCAAGCTGCTGAGCTTCCCTTAGTGCTTTAGAAGTCAGTTTATTCTGTTTAACACTGGAACCTAATTAAGTTTTGAAATATTTCCAGTTTCTGAACATAGCTTAAGGAAAGTCACTACACTCTTTGGTTATTGCTTCCATTGTCAGCTATGCATATCACTTCACCTGCTCATAATATACTACAATAGTATCTAAGGAACTGTCACATTCTAAATCTACTTCGGTCCTTTTCTGGCTTAGCCTATTTTATAATGTTACAAAATCATATTTTGGCATGCCTTATTGATGGCACCATTAGGTACAGTGGCATTTTCTAACCAGTATCTCAATGCATGCCATAAACTAATGTTCTTTTGCTCTTTTTAATAATCTAGTCTACCAGTAACTCAGTGTAAAAGATGATGGTGTTCTCTCAGTTCTTTCAGTGAGTTACCCTAAGTTATAGAAAAAAAAATCCGTCTGTCTCACCCCATTCAGTTGATTTTGCTGTTAATTTCCTGTAATTAAAATAAAATGCTCAGCTCCAACAACTCACCTGCTCCCTTCAAAGTACCCTGGCATCTTCCGGCATGGTATCATTAGTTCATGTTCCTTGCTGTTTCCAATAAATTATATGTCTTGGCCCATGGTTCCACTGCCCACAGGCACTTGCCTGAACACTGATACAAAAATCATGTTATCATTGTAATATACAAGCAGAGTCCCTTCATTTGCAGTAAGATATTACTGTTCTTCTGCTAAATTTGCATATGTTAACATATTCATTGCCACACCTTACTGTATTTTACTTATTTGTACCCTTTATGAATTATACCATATTTTACGTTATATTATTCATTTGTAAATATGTTGAATTACATAACATTTAGTGTCCAGACTGTGTCAAAATAGGTTCATAGATTAGTACTAGGCTAATTGCCCTTGTAGGCTATTTTAAGCCAGGCCAATTATCCCATGTAAGAATCAAACCTTGCACCTTGTGTCTGCAAGGTAAACACCTTAACTATTATGCCAACCTCCCACAAGGAGTGCATTTCTAGGACCATCAGCTATACAGTACTGACAAACAAGAAATATAGATGAATAGATATTATTAAACAAAAACAGACTACAACAATCATCCATTTTAGGGTGCATGACCTAGGGTTACTCAAATGAATACCCTTTCTTCAAGGCTCCTTGATAGTTCCATCAGTAAACTCAGCCCAGTATCATAGGACAATAATCCATTCAAGGATGCCTAATACTACTATGAGAATACAAATGCACAATAAAAACCACCATTCAGTGTTTCTTATTATTCTGCCACCTACTAGTATGTTAAGCAGATGTATGCCACCAAGCCAGCTGATTATAAATGGTTGGTTTATGTATAACTCTCTGTTTGTTAACAATTGTCATTATGAAACAAGTAGGATTTTTTTTAAATTCTGCTCCTGGGTTCCGGTGAAGATATGAAATGGACATCTAGTAAAGCATAATTTTTTCCCATGCAAATTACAATCATCTGAGTATGTATTTGATGTGATCCATACTGAAATGCCTCCATTTTTCACACATGTATATATATATATATATATATATATTTTTTTTTTTTTTTTTACTTTCTTGCAGACATTTTCTCCCATTTCAGTGCATGCCGTTTTTGTCTTTCATTTTTATTTTATTCAATGAGCATGCATTTCTATACTGTTCCTTTCGTTTCCTTCACACAAATCACTGATAGTTGAGTGGATGTTAAGATCCAGGTGGCATAAGCCCACTCTCTGTACACATTATGGTTCTGTTTGGTGAAGAAGCAGTATCGTAGTGTGCTTTAGAAAAATGGCAATAATACCCAGTAGAGGGCACTATAACACCAGATCATTGATGGAAAAGGGTTTAGGATATGCGAGCTACTGCTAGGAAATTTTTTTTATAGTACTCATTGGCCATAAAGACAGAGCATTACAATAGTGAGCCAAAGGCCAATGTCAGTGACGTTGTAGAATCAGTTATTTGTGTAACTTTCTGATTACATTTTTTCAAAAGATATAAATATGAATCTACAAGTGTAGATAAAACAATTCCATTTGTACTTATAATCTGCCAGAATTCGTACTGTAAAACATGGTTGTCTGAGGTCAACAGTAAGAGTATTTTGAAATTCTAGGGAAAAAAAACATTTGCTGAACAAAAACTGCCAAGTGCAGTTCCAGAGGTTGTGCATGGATTTATTATTTAAATTTACTTCTTAAAGCTTTAATTTGAGGTTAATATAATTATTTTCCTAAAAATATTTTCTTATTTTTAGAAGGTTTTTAAAGTTTCACTTTCATGGAAAATGTGTTACAGTATAAGCATAACTACATAATTTTCAATTATCAGTGTAGATGTCATGCATAAAACAGAACAAGAATCTGACATAATTAAAAAAATAACATTCAAAGAAACAAAGCAGTACATTCCCCTCCACCCTACACTATCATATGAATTCTACAAAAATGTTTTAACAGCAAAAAAAAAAATGTATACCTTACATGAAAACAAAAATGTTATTATTTTATTTATTATGTAGACAGGTGATCTTTCCTTGGCTGTACGCTTTCTATAGCCTTCATTGCTATGAAATTGTTACTGCAAAACTAGCAATGCTGTTTAAATGTATTTTTTCTTAATGTGATACATTTTCATGAGTAAGAACTGTTTTAAATTGTAATGCAAACCATACTTAAACTATTATCAAGTTACAATTTAAGCCATTTTTTGCTGTTTTTTTTAATCTCGTCAATGCTGTTTTTCATATTTAATTTTACTTGATAGACAGGTATGTAAAGCAAGACCGGAGGAAAGGCAGTCAGGTAGACAGACAAAGAAGAATGAACTAACATGGAAAGACAGAACGCAAGACGGACAGCTAGATTGAGAGAGAGCTAGATAAATATAAGCAAACAGATTAGGTAGATAAATAGAAAATATTACAAATGTGTTCACTTATGTTACTGCAAATAAAAAAGTAATATTTAGAAGTGTGTGACATGTATGTATGTTTGTGTGTATCTGTTTGTGCATGCATAACACAAAGAGATGTGACAGAATTGCCCTTATGTACATTTTTATTTAGTAGGTCATCTTTGTAGACATGAGTTCTGTTATTGTAAGGCTGTGTTACTACAGGAAATCGCTGCCACTGCAGTTTCCCATTGTCTGCCAGAAATGCTTTCACTCCCTTAAGCACCAGGTGGTCTGTAAAGCCCAGGGCATTATTTATAACACATTTTGCACACAAGTATACACCAGTGGTTCCTTGGAGTTTTCTTCCTTTTTTCAATGTGTGCAACCTTGGAGCTGCTTTATATAAGTTTGTGAGATGTCCGAGGGCTTTCTCCATACAAACAATTCTTAAACTTATTCATGTTATAGGTGTATTTATTTTGTTTTTGTTTTTTGAGGGGAGGGACAATGGAATGTATTAGTGGTTTTCATGATTTTGATTGTCAATGTATTGCTTTGTCAGTCAATTGTGTATTCATTGATTGGTGTTTGATATTTTGCCTTTTTGCATTATATTCTGTGGAGACTTAATGATATAATTTTATAAACACATATATAGACAAACACCCATGTGCACACATACAAACATTTTGTGTGTGTGTGTGTGTGTGTGTGTGTGTGTGTGTGTGTGTGTGTGTGTGTGTCATGTGTGTAAGTGCATTCTATGTGTTTCTAGGTAATATTCCTTTTTCTTTTGGATGAAATGTTTAGCTATACATAGTATATTATGGAATACAAGGTAGAATCAGTCCAAAGGTCTTTTACACCTAGCTAGTACCCACCCTCAGTTTACTATGAAACATTAGAGTATGTCCTATTAGGAATTATCATTCCTTTTGATGGAGGGATTTGAGGCACATTTCATCATTATGTGTTTGCATGAGAAGCTGTGTGCCAGTGTACGTGTCTTCTTTTAGCAAGTGTATACCACAGTACAAACTGTTATCCACAGAATTCCTATTCTTTACTTGTGGTTTGTAACATGGTATCCCAGAATATGGCAGCTGTGCTTTTTAGCTTGCTACAATGGGCCTTGTAGTGTGGCAGTTTTGATAATGAGGTAACTTAAGAGTTCTCGCCTCATAATGCATTGCTTTAACCCATAGCCAGTTCCACAATGCTTGTCTTTGCCCATTCCTAGGTTCTAAGGTCAAATGCACAGTATGCTCATGCATGGACACTGGGAAGTCTATATTACTGCCTGTCTGGGCTAATAATACTTGTCATAGCACACTCTTGTCACTTGGTGATGTGCAGCCTGTCTGCTTCATAATGTGCAGACATGCACGTGGAGTTATCATTTTTCCTCAGTCTGACTCTGACATTACCTCTTCATTTGCTGAGTTTGGCAGAGATCTTGTTTGATGCAGTAGGAGAGACAAGTCTTTCTGGATATGCTACACAGGGATTATTAACAGTGCCTGCTAGGTCATTATAATAGAACCTTCTATAAAATTGATGCCCAGCACCAGATTGCCAGGCTGGTGTGTGGTGCCACTGTCATCATCCCCTTGGACAAGCAGTGCAGGCATCAATGTGTGAGCTGGGGAGCTGAGGAGGTGCCACCCCAACCTACATGGCCAAGCAGTGGTTACAAATAGAAAGTCAGCATTTTATACTAAGCACTGCATACAGGTTTTGCATTTTATATTCTGGTTATTGACTGTTGCTGCCTTGTCTGCTGTTGGCTCATTGTACTGACAAGTGCTTGTTTCATCTTACAGTGGCAGAAGATATTGTCTTCAACAGGGAGGCCTGTTTGAAGAGCGGAAACATGCTTTCAATGGAGCAAGGTGTATAGTATGTAGATTTCTATAATGTAAAATTGAAATCTACATGTGTATCAATGTGTTGCATTTCTTTTATTTCTGTTTCTGTCTTCTTTTTCTTCAGGTTTAGGTGTGGTACATTATGTGGAATGGTAGTAACCACTTAGATCTGCATTAGCCAATGTTCCTATTGCTGGGACACTAGTAATCATGTGGTCTACTATGTTTAGAGAGATGAAGTTCACCCTGCTGAAGACAATCTGGAGGATTTGCAGGTGATCTCCATAGCCACCTTCTTTGCAGGGGGATGGAGGATCCTCATCTGAGAGTGGCCTACAGAGCTACCTCTTACTCACCTGGCATCAGGTACATTGACTGGTCATGTCCAAGGGGGGCTGGCACCTAGACTCACACATTAGTTTCCAACAGTATTTTCTTGTATGGCTAATTGTCATACAACTGTCTAGAACTGATCATTGAGCCTCAAGAGGCAGGTTCTGCCCATGACATCAGCCATGGAAGTGACTGATATCTGGGTGGGTTCTTCTAAGAGCCAGTCAGACATGCTGTCTGTAACCTACCTATCCCTAATCATGATGTTCCCCTGCCTTGTGTTTCGCTCTCCATACTCTGGTTGTAGTGTGGTATTCACCATCACTAATTGTTCTCCATCTTTATGTGTGTGCCCACCTACTCTTGCTACCTTTTCATAACCATGCCACCAATGTGTGCCTCTGTCAGCAGTTCATGCTTGTCTCTGCCTGTTACCTTCCTTATTCCATCCCTCCTTCCTTTCGACATGCTCTTCTTTGCTATCACCCTCATCTATCCCCTTATCAAAAAAGAAAAATGGGTACCTGTCCCACATAAGAATATGCACTTCTCCCCTACACACTTTTCTTTCCTTCATATTACCCTTGGCATGTTCTTCTGCTTGCCTTTGCCCCATTTCTGTCTTTTTTATCTCCCCTTTCTACCACATTTATAAGATGAGGTGAGTTGGCATTTTGCTATGCTGGATGTTTGTGGCCTACTAGCAGTGCCTAATGTTTAGCTATGATGTGCTTTGCTGTGCATGATAGTGTGTTTAGCTTCAAACATACTTGCCCACTGTTTATATTGTATATGTCACATTACTGCTAATAGCATGGCCACTTTGCTAATCTTTTGTAGTGCAACTGCTGCAAGTAACATGGCTACACTAATTTATTATGGAATCCCTTTCTCACAATGCTGGTATTATATTTGTCCTAAACATAGATAAAATGTCTGTGATATTCAGTGTTGAACCATGGTATTGCAAATCTTCCTAAATCACACACACACACACACACACACACACCAACCAGGTTCCACACTGCAGTTCAATTCTAGAAAAGTATCTTTCCCCACTAAGCAGATTAAAGTGTGAGGAGTCATAGTTGTTTCAAGATTATGACAGCTAAGGCATATTCTGAGAGTAATGTCTAACAGTTTAGCCAAGAGGGTAGGCGAGTTATCTGCTAATGAACTTTATTCTGTAGTCCTAGGTTATATTCCAACTGTTTTGCAAACTATGCGACTCCGAACAAATCACTTAGACAGACAGTGCTCCCAGCCAGGTGACATCTGAAAAGGGATGCTTGTATCCAGAATGCTTATCCAGTTAAATAACAATCAAGTACATAAACATAAACTATTTAATAAATATGGTACCAAAGTCATGAAAGAACAGGAGAGATACAATATGCAGGTCATTCATGGCTTTGATGGGGCAAACCTTTTAGTAGCTTGAAGGTAAAAGTCTCTATAAGTAAAACATGCCTGTCAAAAAAATAAAAAAAAATAGCAGGTTCTCTGCAGTTGACTATGGCCATATTTTTTGGAGTCAAGAGTATAAGATGAATGTACATAGAGCTTATTGAAAGTGACTAACAGAAAGGGAATATTCTAGTTTTGGAATTAGAACATACCTGCCAGTATAATTTTCTTGGATCAGGAGACAGAAGTCCTACGAACCTATCACAAAATGTAGCTGTGTGAGAAGCATCCTAATTGTTAGATCACTGTGGATATTAATGGTTAAGAAGAGGTCTAATAAAGCTTCATAGTATTTAAAAAAGTGATCTCTGTTAAGTAGTTGACTTACAGATGAACAGCTACCACCAGAATGGTACCACTTAAATCCTTATGAGATCTGAAAAGCATGACAAGTGATATGCTCATGTTTATCTTTAGCTTGTTTTACAATTCCACTTCCAGACAAGGTTTATGTATGTAGTAATGATATCTATAAAACTGGTACTGTGGCCAGCAAAATAAGGTTGTTATAGGATGAGATTTTGATCACTGACATCCCAGAACAGATGATTAATAAACAGCAAGAATAATGTGAGGCCAAAGACTGAGACTGCCGGACTACAAAGTTAAAGAGATTATAAAGGTTCTTCTGCCTGTCTAGTAATTGTCAAACCAGGACAGATGACCTGATCAAACCATGCTTTTCCCTGTTTAAGGAGATGGACTGAATGGTTAGCTTGATCAAAAGCTGTTAAAATCTATAGAGAGGTGTTCTGGGAGGATCCCCCCCCCCCCCTTTTCAAACTGGATTAGATGGCATCTGTGATATTGCAAAAGAAAATTAGAATATAACTAGAGTATAAAAACATTTTTATAAATCCATGCTAAGAACAAGCATTTGGTGACTTAGGCACTCAGTTCACTAAATACAGTCTTTTCAAAACTATGAAAAGTGGGATAAACTAACAATACTGTTAAGGATGGAGATGTCATTTTGTGCACAGGAAAGAGTGCTGTCTTTTTTCCATTACAACTTCATGAACCCAGTAGAAAAGAATACATTAAAATATGAAAAATGGACTTGGGAATGAAGGTTATTGTTAAGTTTCACCACACAGGGATAGTGTTAACTTGTGGGTAACCTCTGAAAAGAAGATATAATAAATCAGAAACTTGTTTGCCAGATATCTTTCTAAAGAAGAATTTAGGTAGAAGAGGGAGACTAACTGAGTAGTTTGAAGGTGAGTTAAGAAAAGAATAACATTTTAACTTTGGAAGCATTAGAAACCACCTATAAACAGCTAAGACTTGCACAGAGCCTACTAGTCTTTAAGTTAAGACCAGTAGGTTTTAAGGGGAAATCAAAAAGTCACTTCTGGACATTTTCATGATAAGAGATTTAACTAAAAGTCCCCAGTAACCTCTTCAAATTAAAAGTCCCCGGTAATGGCTTCAGAGACCTAAAGGTCTTTAAGAACTGTCGCAAGTAACAAGACTGCATTCATTCACCATGTTCTGAGACTTTACAGCACAGCCAAACCTTCTTCCTATATATTATTTTCTCCATAACATCTTTGGTACTTCAAATAGACCTGTTACCCCAACTCTTCTCTTAGTAGCAGAAAAAATGCTCTTATATAGTAATAACAGTGAATAATTGGAAAAAGACTCAATATCATCAATATCTAGTAAATATAAGCAAGTACATCAAATGTAACGGCTCCTTCTGTACAGAATGGAATCACAAATGATGATAACAGGTGAGATGTTTAGTTTCTTAAAGGAACAATAAGACAGAACAGGAGAAATGTCACTAAGGAATAGGACAGAACAGGAGACATGTCACTAAGGCTAGCTGAGTGAAGAATCTCTAGAAATAACATCTCTTAAATCTGTTTGAACTATATCAAGCAATTACACATTTCCTGAAATGAGTATTGGTGTTTAGGTCTATCTAGCTTAGTTATCAATTGGCAGAGGCCATGAGCAACAAGTCTGTTTAGTTTAGCAATATGTCATAACAACTAGTTAATCCTGAAATAACTCTACGGATGAAGCAGGAGTGACTTGTGAAAATAGACTGCTGGGCTACAGCCTTTCTACTTTTGGCAGAGTTATTTTTTTCTAATTAAAAACATTTAAAAAAAGATTAAATGTTTGCTTAAGCAACTTGTAGTAGCTACATATCTGTATGCATACTGAACTTGAGCTGTGCGTGCACATGTGTGCAAACGTTCTGATTGACATTGTTAAAAACAGAGAGAAAGAGAGTGAGAAAAGACAACTTCTGGACTCCTCAGTATCTGAGGATACATCAAACAAGAAATCACTGTGGTTTTAACTGCACAAATTTATTTGGATACTGTTAGGGTCAGCAGCCTGTCAAATGACCGCTGCTTGTATGCATATGTGATGCAGCTGCTGAAGTAAGTCCCAGGAAGAAGGGAAACCCTTGATGTTCCATTCCCACTAACTTTCACTGAGAAACTGAGGGAGCTTAACACATTGCTTTGGTAGAGCAACACAGTGAGAATGACCTGTGTACTTCCTGGCCTAGACTTTAGCTTTGGCTTGCAAAAGTTGACTGGACCAAGTTACAACCACCATTTATTTTACTGACCTTTTCTTCCAGGTGAGTAGTAGCTGAATAAAAAAAAAATGAAAAAGAAAAACACTTGTGCTGAAAGACTGATTGGTGATAATTATTACCAGTAGTTTAAACTTCCCCAGGATTCAAAAACGCCCACACTAAGTGTACACCGTTCTGAGTGAACAGACAACACAGACATAACTCACACCTTCTTTCTCCTAATTTTAGATTTCCTATTGATGTCATTGCAGCTTTAAATATTGGCAGGGATTCATAAAGGTAACCACAAAGTATAGACTACGTGTGCACAGTGTAATCTTTCTGAGTGACTAGAAAGCACAAAAAATGCAATAAGAATGTTTTTGAATACATATCGTGTACACTTAGTGTATACTTAGTGTAGGCTGTATTGAATCTGGCCTATTTTTCCTATTACGACATCCTGACAGAGTCAACCAGATACTGGAAGACACTAAGCACTAGCTTTGAGACTTAGGACATTTTTGTGGACGAAATGTGGAATGGGCTGGCTAGGCAGTATATTTTGGGGGCTGTCTGTGGTGTAGATTTTTTTTTCTAAAATATCCTGGCGTGATCAAACAGATATTAGGTAGGCAGTGTGATTTGAGGGCTATTTGTGGATTTTTTTTTTAATATAATATACTGGCAAGGTCAACCAGATAGTTGGTAGGCAGTTTGTTTGGGAGTTTGTGGATGTTTTTTTTCTAATATAATATTCTGCCAGGGTCAACTGGATACTAGGTATACAGTGTATTTTGGAGGCTGTTTCTTGATGAAACTAATGTTTTTGGTTAGGCAGTTTGTTTTGGGGAATATTTGTACATGACTTTATTTTTATTTTTTATATACTGGCAGGGTTAAGTGGATACTAGGTAGTCAGTGAGTTTTGATGTGTTTTGGGAGCTGTTTGTGGATGAAATTATTTTTTAACCTAACATCTTTGCAAGGTCAATCCAGATGCATTAGGAAGATAAGTATTTGGCATGGGGTATGTTTGCAGATTAAATGAATTTTCTTATTATTCTAACAGGTCTTGCACTTTTTTTTTTAATTTGACTTGCACTATTTCTTTTTTCTTTCCTGGCAGGGTCAAACCAGATACTTTAGGAAAGTAAGGAGTATGGGGGCTGTTTGTGGATGATTTTTTTTAAATCTAATATCCTGGCATGGTCAAACCAGATACTTTTAGGTAGGTAGATAGTGGGTATCGAGGTTGTTTGTGGATGCAATGATTGGCCGCGCTGTTTTGTTGTTGAAACTCTGTCCTTGCATGAATAAAATATGTATGGGTGAAGTAAAATCAACTACAAGCTCCTGACTATTGTTATGTGAGAAAATACATTAATGTAACCGTTGTCTTCTTTTTTCATTATTTTTAACCTTGTAGGGTCAAACCACATACTGTCACTAGGCAATTGGGAGAGATGGTATGCTTATGTGCAAATTAAATGACTGGCCCTGTCATCTTCTGTTGTAGTTCTGGCTTTGCAAGACTTGTGTGCATTTGTGTGAAGTAAGATAAACCATAAGCTCTGAGTTATGGCTATTCTTTATGTGAAAAAAAATACATTAATATAACCAGTGCCATTTTTTTTAACCTCAGAAGATCAAACCAGATACTGTGGGTGGGCAATGGGGATTGGGGATATGTGTGAATGAAACGACTGGCCCTGCTGTTTACTGTTGCTGTAATTCTAGCTTGCAAGATTGTAATACTTGTCTCTACTTTCAAATGATTGTAATATAATTAGCAAATGTATAAATAATTGTCAATGTATATTATTTAATGTCTGTTCATGTATATACTGAATATCTGTAATATGTGGAAGCTTTTCTCCCCAAACTATACTGAAAAAGGATTTTGATTAAACCCAGTTGGATAAACCCAGTAAACAAAAGTAAAATAAATAAAATAAAATGTGTATTTGGGTAAGGCGGGCTGGCACACACAAGCTGTGACTACTATTTCTGTCAACAAAGCAAAATTAATGCAACCCAACTGTTACTGCTATTTCAGTTTTATTCCTGGCGTGGTCAAAGCAGATATTTTGGGGTAAGTAATGGTGAGGGGGTGCTGTTTGTGAGTGAAATAACTAGTCCTACTGTTTACTGCTGTAATTCTGTCTTTGCAAGATTAATGTGTACTTGGGTAAAGGCAGCTGGCATAAAAGCCTATGACTACTGTTTTTGTGCAACAAACTAAATTAATGCAACCATTACTATTTTCATTTTAATCCTGGTAGGACCAAAGCAGATATTTTACGGGGGCAATTAATATGGTGGCTATTTGCAGATGAAATGTCTGGCACTGTTATTTTGGTGTTATAATTCTGGCTTTCCAGGACTAATGTATATTTGTGTGAAAGAAGATGGAATGCAAACTATGGCTATTTGTGTGCATCAAAAATACATTAATGGAAACATTATTAGTAATCCTGGCAAGGCCAAACCACCTACTCTAGGTAGGTAATGGGCATGATGGAGGTGCCATTTGTCTGTTTGTGAATGAAATGACTAGCCCTACTATTTACTGTTGTAATTCTGGTTTTGCAAGACTAGTGTGCATTTGGGTGGGGTAAGATGAACTGACTACAAGCGCTAAGTTTTGACTAATATTTATGTGAAAAAATACATTGTCACAAGTGTCTTTTTTCATTTTTTTTTAATCTCACAATATCAATCCAGATACTGTGGGTGGGCAATGGGGATGGGAGCTGTGAGTGAACAAAATGACTGTCCCTACTGTTTACTGCTGGAATTCTGGTTTTGCAAGATTAATGTGTATTTGAGTACGAGGTCTGGCACTGTTTCTGTACAGCAAAACTAAATTAATGCAAATCTATTATTGTTATTTTGATCCTGGAAAGATCAAAGCAGTAACATTAGGTGGGCAATTGATAAAGTGACTGCTTGTGGATGAAATGATTGCTCTTTTAATTTTGGCTTTCCAGGACTAATACGTGTTTGGGTGAAACAAGATGGAATGCAATCTGCAATGTTGTTTTTATGTGCATCAAAAAATGCATTAATGAAAACATTATTATTATTATTTTTTAATCCTGGCAAGGCCAAGCCACCTACTTTAGGTAGGTAATTGGAAGGGGGTGCTGTTTGTGAATTAAATGATTGTCCTGCTGTTTGTTGTAGTAATTATGACTTTACAGGACTAAGGTGTTTAGGTTTTGTGTTTTTTTAGCAGAACCTATTCAACCACCTTATTAGCTCTGAAATGTGCTATTTTCTCAAAGAAGCTCTAGACCGTGAGGAAGTCTACTACTGGCAGACTATTTAGCATTTGCAATAGTGAGTGAGCAGTTATTGTATGTAAAAAGGTAAGCACAGTCAATGTTGATCCAGCTGTAATATAGCTCTGCCTTGCTAGTTAGCCCCAACCCTTTGCAGTTGGCCACGCCCCAATCCTCTGCCTCCTGCAGCCGCCTTGGTTTGAAGTCACCAGCTGCCACAGGGATGAAATATTATTAGAAGGCCAGGTAGTAGATGCAGATCCAGACCATCTAAAATGTCATAGGAAGTTGGAGTGATATATAAGCAACACAAGTAGCTAGTGTGGTAGTACCTCCATTTGGAATCTGTACTGCTATCCATTCAGGGAAATTAAATTCAGAATCTTTACAGGTAGCAAAAAGGTTAACTCTGAACCTTCTACTTTCACATAGCAGAGCACCATCACCAGTTATAAGATTTCTTCCTTCATTCCTAAATGTGTCACAGCTGATGAGAAAAAATGGACAGGGAGAATAGTCTGGATTATGCCAAATTTCAGAAACAGATAAGTCATTGAGTTTCTTTTGGATCATTCAATTTACTTACTGGTGTGGCATATTATTAATGTTACTTAAATTAGTATATGCTAGTGTAAGAACCTTTAAATGAAAGGCTGAAACCGAGAAATAAGAGGAGTTGAAAATAAATTGAGTATCTTTAATGTATGTAGTAATAAAAATAATAATTATAGGGTATAACGCTAGTGGTATAAAAAAAGCAGACAAGAAGTCAAACAATTTTACAAAATCCAGCCATTACTGATAACCAGAATAGCAAGGCTGCTGTTTGATCATAAGATCATAGGATCATAGGACGTTGCTAGGCTATTGGCCCTGAGGCCCTTACAAGCCTAGCCAAGAATTTAGCCCATGTTCCAACAAGTCAGCACCCAATGCCCCTGTCCAGCAGGGACACAGTTGGAATCCTAGGGGTGTATTTTCTGTTTCCCATCCAGCTATCCAGGTTGTGCTTAAAAAGGGTTAATAAGGTACTCTGCTTGATGTGGAAAGGTAGTCTATTTCACAGAAAGGTGAGTTTCTGGGACACAAATCTGTCCTGCCAACAAGTCTTATTGATGTCACAGACCACGTTGAGGTCACGCATGTGGGTTACTCGAGTGGAGCTTGACTTGCGGGTATGCAGCAGTCTCAGCAAAGCTAGGTCTGAGATTGCTTTGTATGCCAGACAGAGGTCACCTCTGAGGAGTCTGTATGAGACTGAGTAGAGGACAATGCCTAGCCTATCTGTATGGGGTAGATGTTTGAGGCCCTGTATTTTCTAGGTGAGGAGCCTCTGCCGTCTTTCCAGCTCCTGCATGTGCTTTGTGAGGTACATACCAAAAGGGGAATTGTACTCAATAATGGGTCTTATAAGGGAAGAATACAGGAATGTTATGACCTCCTTGTCCCTAGATGAGATACCCTTACTAATGAGGTAGGCCATGTAGAAAGCTTTCTGTAAAATGGAGGCAATATGGTGGTCAAATGTCAATTTGCTATCCACCTGGGTGCCCAAGTCCCTTACGACTGATTGCATGCTTAGGACTTTGTTATTAATGTGATCATTTGTGGGAACGTCACTCTCCCCAAAGGGGATGATGATGCATTTTTTGGCATTCAGTTTGAGGCCAAGTTTCTGGTACCAGTCATTTGTTTGGGTGAGACCCTCTTGGAGTGGGTCTATATTACAACCGCAAAAGTCCTAAACAGTGAATACGGAATCATCGACACATATTACCCAAACCGCGAATACACCGAACACCCTAAACCGTGAAATTCAAAATCTTGAACCGTCATAGTTGTCCAACCCCACCGTGTGCTACATACTACCTACCCAAACAAAATAAATAAACCACATACATACACTAACCAAAACCCTACTTCTAACCCTACACTAAACCTTACATACATTACTGTCTATGCACTTACCCTAACCCACACCCCAACCCTAAGGTCCGTAACTATCGCACACTTACCTTACGGAGCTATACCCAAACAAAATAAATAACCCACACACATACACTTAACAAAACCCTACTTTTAACCCTACACTAAAGCTTACATACATTACTATCTATGCACTTACCTTAACCCGCACCCTAACCCTAAGATCCATAACTATCGCACACTATTACTATCTATGCACTTACCTTAACCCGTACCATAACCCTAAGGTCCGTAACTATTGCACACTTAGCTTACGGAGCTATACCGCAGATGGGCCAACCATGACAATTCGACATTTCGGATTTTGCGCTTCAGGACGATCAGTGTTTTCACGTTTTGACATATATGTGTCAACAGTTCCATATTTGGGTAAGTGGACCTTCGCGATTTTAATAGGGAACCCTTGGAGGATATCCACATCACTAGGGGTTTGAATGAAAGCACCCAGTTTGCAGTCATCTGCAAACTTGGTCAGCCATAGCCCACTGGTTTTGTACTGCACCTCAGAAAAATATATCCCAAACAACAGAGGCCCCTGGGGTACACCGCTCATTACAGGTCTACTGCTTGAGGTGGCTTCCCCTATTTTGAATGGGTGGGATTTATCAGTTAGCTAGTTTGCTACCCATCTGGTAACATACAGATGGATGCATAGTTCAGAGAGTTTATCTATTATACCTGAGTGGGAAATAGTATCAAAAGCTTTATTCAAGTCAAGGTAGTCTGTGTGCACCATCTTCCCCTCATCTGTGGCTTTGGTAACTGTCTCAAAGAAGCTGACCAAATTTCGTGTGTTTGGAGGTTGCCAATGTGCCTGTTAATGAGGTCCATGATAATCTGCTCCATGGCCTTGCAGCTCAGGCTAGTTAGGCTGATGGGTCTATAATTTCCTGGACTGGAGGACACTCCACCTTTGTGCAAAGTGATGACAGTGGCTGCCCTCCACTCAGCTGGGACAAAACCGGTACTCAGGCTTTGGTTGAATAGGGTGCCTAATGGTGCTACAGGTTCCTGCCTGAGTTCATGTAGGATGCAGCCTGGGATATTATTGGGTACCGGGGGGCTGTATTTTTTTCCTTTGAGAGGGCAGTGATAACTTGCTCCTTAGAGATAAGGGGAGGGGGCAAGTACTGGGGATGTCCTGATTTACTGATGGGAGGACAGAGGGGTGAAATTTTCACTGAACCTGTCTGTCAACAGGTTTGCTATATCTACGGAGCTTGTGTATGTGGTGTCCTTGACCATCAGTTCTGAGCAGATATGAGTACCTCCTTTGAGACTGGGGAAATATATGTGAAGAAGGCCTTATGATTGTCATTAGTAGATGTGGCCAGTTTGGACTCAAAGTTTGCTTTGGAGGATTTCACTAGTGCTTTTATTTACTTGTTCAGTCTAAGGAGAGATTGCTTCCAATTAAGTACCTGGTCCCTCTTGGTCCTGGACAGTAATTTTTTCCTTTTATTATAAAGTTTATTTATTGCAGATGTCCAACAGACAGGTTTACTCTTCATTAAGATGATGATTTTGTCCTGTCAGGTATTCCTGATTCCATGCAGCTATATAAATGCTTGTATAGTACTTTGGTCTAGAGCTGGACATATGTGCTATTTCCTATGGAGGGGGAGAGGGCAGTGAAGCTGTTTACATCTTCCCTCAGGAGGTTGTAATCAGCTTTGGAGAAGCTTTTTTATTTGACCCTAACTGGGGGGGGGGGGTCATCTGTTTATTGTATTAGGAAAGCATGCCGTGTGTATGTGTGGAGGCTGTTAGTGAGAATGTTAAAGAGGAGGGGCCAAAGGATAGTCTTGTGATTCACTGGTGGCAACTGAGAGATATGGAGAGAGGTTGGAGTGCCGTTTTACTGACTGATTCTAATGGACAGGTAATGTTTGAACCATAGAAGGGTGGGCTGAGATACATCTATTGATGACATTTAAAGGAGATATTTGCTGTGACAAATTGTGTTGAAGTTTTTAGAAAAGTTTAGAAATAAGAAGGAGACTAGTTTTCTGTTATCGCAAGCTTTATTGGCAGTATCTATAAAGGTTAGAAGTGCACAGTTAGTACTATGGGAGGGATAGAATTCATGTTTTGTCAGGAGTTCTTCCTGAAGGAAATGCTTTAGCAATTGTTTTTGAATACATTTTTTCAAGTATTTTGAAGAGGGGTATGATTGCTATAGTTCTAAAGTTAGTAATGCCTGTTGAATTTCCTCCTTTCTGTAAAGGGATAATATGTGATTTTTTTCCAGAGAGAGGGAACATGGGATTCCTGGACTGATCTATTTATAAGTATTGAAACAGAAAATAGAATGCTATTGGCTGCTAATTAAGGTACTCACTTGGAAGGTCATCAGCTAAAGCAGAGCGTGGTTTGAATTTGAATAGTTTCTTACATGATGTGAGAACAGGATTGAGGGTGAAAGTGGATGTGGTGACATATGGCCATTACACAGGGTTGGGATTGGATGTTGGGGAATTCTTCGTTAAGGTTGTATACTGGGTCTGCTTTGAAACATCTAAAACCCATAACATCTAATTTCATAACATTGAGACCAGAACATCTAAAACCCAAAACATCTAAAACCCATAACATCTAACACTACAAATCACAAGAAAATAGCACCCCCTCCACATATAATGACACCAAACTACCAAACACACTTTTTACTATGTTTCTGCAGGGGGGCAAGCCACCTGCACCCCCCCATGTGGGGGGGTCCACCCCCACCCCCCCATAAATTAAATATACTAACTCCAAGATTACACTACAGAGGGGAAAAAGTTAATTTCCTAACCCCACTGTAGCAAGCTCCCCTGCAGAAATGTAGTAAAGAGTGTGTTTAGTAGTTTGGTGTCATTATATGTAGAGGGGATGTTATTTTCATGTGATTTGTACTGTTAGATGTTATGAAATTCAATGCTATGGGTTTTAGATGTTTTGGGTTTTAAATGTTCTGGTCTCAATGTTATGAAATTAGATGTTATGGGTTTTAGATGTTTTGAAGGGGACCCTGTATACTAGCTATGAAATAATATTTGAATTCCATTGCAGTTTTTTGAGTGGGGAGTTATTAAGAGAGTGGTAAGAATTTTGGATGTAAGATTTATTTAATGACTGATCAGAATTTTTGTGTTTATTGTTGTTCTGAAAGTTTTTATAGTATAATTTTTTGTCTTCATTTATTTGCTTTTTTAGAAGTTCTGAAGTTTTCAAGGTATTTTCTATATTTTTCCCATGCTTTTCATGCTTTCTCTCTATCCTGCATTAGCATTCTACTATTTTTGGATATTTGTTTTTAGTTTCTTCCTTCTGTGAGGTGCAGGGCTGTTTAGGATGTTTAGAAAGTTGTACTGAATTCACTTTAGGCATCATCTAATCTAGATGACAGGGTAGTAATAAATAGTTCTATGTTAAACTTGGACAGATTGAGTATTTTATAAACATTCTGTATAAGTGAATGTGTAAGATATCTGGTTGTATAGATTCACAGATGGTCACTGAGAGAGAAGGACATTGTACCTGTGCTGGTAAATTTGCTAGGGTCTGACATTAGGATTCATTACAATAATGAATTTGAGGTCTTGCTAGTTAGTTTTGTGAAACCGCCTCGATGTAGAGAAGTTTGAGGTTGTGTCCATCCAAATGATAATGACATCACCCAGTAGCATTTTTCTTGCGGAATTGTTATGGATATCCATTGTAGGATATCTTCCAGTGCAGCTGTATTGTCACCAAGAGGGCTATAAAAGAGAGTAATGCATATTTGTTTATTTATGGGAAATTAATAAGAAGTTCTGCTGAATTGTGGTATGTGTTGGGAAATATTAAAGCAACACCACCACCTTTCCTCTTTATACAATCATTACAGATGATGATATAGCCAGGGGGTATCATTTTGAAATAATTTATGCTGGGTTTAAGCCAAGCTTCAGTTATAATGAGAATATTGGGCTTCTTTTGGGTAATCCAGGCATATAGTATTTCTTAGAAAGCAGACAGTGTTGTCTTGCTGTACACATTTTGCAGTCAAGCAGACTGTAGCACTGTGAGGTTACATGAAATGGATGATATAATATAACAGATGTCTTACTCAAATGCATTTTTGACAGTTGTTTCTGCAGTAGTCCAACCAAAACATTAGTATATATTTGATATTGTGTTTCATTTTTAACAGTTAATTATCCACTGCTTTACTTTAAAATAAACTAACATACATTATGTAGCATATATGTTTAGATATATACTCTTAAAAGTTATTACATTTACTGAGAAAAGGTTTTATTAAAATAATTATGTTGTATTTGTTGTTAGAGGTAAATATTCTAAATATAGGAACATGTGTCTGAATAATTCTTTATAATGTCATTCATGAATTATATAGACTGACACTGCACAGCACTTATCTATGTCTATAATATAACTGATATTTTAACACTCAGTATACTACCTCCAAACACACACAACCTAGTTTTATACGCACAGTTGCTTAAAAGTATCTTTCTTAATATCTGGAGCCATTTTATGACTTTTATGCTTTCAAATTCTGAGCAAGTCTACATTTGTTCTTACAGCTTGTGATTTTAATACAATGTTCAGCATTTAATGCTAAATATTTTGAGCATTGAGCCTCAGGCTTTTATGTTAAGAGACTAAGCCACATGATTTGTATACATACCTGGAAATGCACACAGATAGATAGCTAGACAGGCAGCTTTAACTTTCTTTTTAGAACTGTAATTTTGACTTGGCATTTTAATGTTTATTTTCATACTTCTTAGGGGCATGGAAAATGGGAATAGGAAACATAGAAATAATATATGGACAATTTTTAAGATAACTAGAGCAGTAAAAGAAAGTATACCTTCAGAAAAATCATATTTTGATTGAATATTTGCTATTTTACAGTTAATATGCTAACATCTCTAAATGTAATGAGAGTTTAGCAGATAATTATATAGTATTTACCTTACATTGTACAATTACCACAAAGTTATTTCATAAAGCAGTATCAAAACCCCAGTCTTGAGTACTTTTACAACAGTTTCTCCATGTTATGGCAACATTTTTAACACATTTGATTTAAGTTGTGCAGTAAATGGGATTGAGTGCATCAAGCAAAACTACAGATGTTTTCAGATATGTAGTATTTAACAAGCAAGGCAAGAAATCCCTGTAACTAGGTACTGAAATTTACGTGCATAATTTATTTGGTATTCTAGGGTATGTAACTGTCAAGTATGTATATGCACAAACCTCTGTGAAAGGACAGGTCCATGTAAAATAATAATCATTTGATCTGATGGAAAGTAGAAAAGCATAAATTGCTGTAATTTGCTCTTCAGATGTAATAATGATACAAATAATTAAGAGTTTTCAGTGCAGTATGAAAATGCTAAGTAAAGTATTATGTGGAAAACTAAAAAATATCTCAGTGCATAATTTGTAAAGTACATGACACAAAGTATCATAAATATATAACTGTTTTAGAACTCATGGTATTTTTAATTACATGTGTTATTGAATAAAAATAAATTAAACTGGGTACAGTATACCATAGATATCAATCAAACTGACTTTGAATTTTAATTGAACACTGGGAGCATTACAGGCTGCATCACTGGAAATGTTGTATTACTGGATTTCAAAGAGAATTTTAGTCATACAACATTTATACTTGAATAAATGATATTAAATAATTGTTGGAAAATAGTAAGAAGGCTGTATGTATCCAAAACAATAATTTACCATATTTACCATGGTAAGTTCTGTTTTCTACAACAATCTTTATGGTTTTACTTTTCAGAATTATAGAAGAGGAAAGACAAACAA